>NW_003852457.1:4000411-4013289 GCF_000181295.1 Otolemur garnettii
GGGAGGGAGGGAGGGAGGAAGGGCAACTAATTTTTTTTTTTTTTGGTATAAATTCATAGTGGATGAATAGTCACATGACAGTTCTCCAGTCACAACTGAGCAAAATTGGTGGCTAAATTACTCAACGACAGGGACAGTAAAAGCACAAACTAAGAACCACCTAAATGTGTGAATAATAGTTATTATTATTGTACAAAGAGTTGTACCAGGGACTTTATGTAAATAATTTAATTTATTTCTATTAATCTGGAGCTTAATTGTGTATTATTGATTTCATTTTATACCTATATTATTATATTGACATTTTATAAATATTTGCTAAATAGTTGTACATGCATTTACTTTCATTTTATATTTAATTCATTTTTAAGATGTGAGCTCAGGGCTACAAGAAGAATATCTTTCCATTTTAGCTTGCATCTAGACCCATGTACTTATAAAAATAATACCACTTGTTTCTCACTTTATGGTAAGAAAATGACTTTAAAGTTTATCATTCTAATGCTCAAAAATCTGTGAAGAAGTTATTGTTGGACTATAATACAGAAGCACAAACTGGGATTCAGGCAAAAGTGTTATAGGAGTTTTTACACTCACAGAGGCCAGAGATAGCTGACAATTGGTTAGTGATCCAAATTCATTTTCACTACTGTTTCTACAGCCATCAGGTGCAAGCTCAGAATTAAAGCAGCAGATAACTGTGGGATATATAAAATATAAAGGCAGCATTTCCTAAGCAAGGAGACACAAGTTTGGGGTGCCATGTTCTCCTTAGAGAGAGAGAAAGAAATATGCTGACCTGTAAATATTGTTAAATCTCCACAAGAGACAATAGATTAAAAATATTAAGGATAACAAAAGAAAAGTGTTTCATAGATCAGAAGTGCCTGCCTACTCTTTCATGTGGCTATGCACTCAGGCTACATAAGTACTGCCACGTTGGAAGGGCATACGATCTTCGGTTTATGAGACTCTCCATCTAAGAAAAAAAAATGAAAACAAAAAAATGTGTATCATATCCCTTTATAATAAAATTCAATATGGCGACATTAATAAAATTCCATGAAACTTCATCATAAGAGTAATGTCTTCTCCAATAACGAAGAACTAATCTAAGTTAACACATTGACAACAGTACTAGTAACTTAACTCTAACACAGATGAAGGACCGGCCCTCTAGAGAGTGTGATGTGAAATTCTCCATGACAGATGACTTTCTAAGAAGCTATTGCCTCTGCTCCTTCATTCAGATTTGCTTCAGGAACGGTGTTCCAACTGCCTTCTTTTTGCTCCATACCATATCACATTGTTGCTCCACACATCAGAAATGATTATCACTATTTGGTGACACTTTGATCTTAGCTTTCCATGGATCAGAGCCTATGATAAGAATCTTTGTATAGTTTATTTAGGAGGAGATCCCAGGGAGTAGGGGTGGAAAAGACAATTTAGGAACGTGCTAAGCGGCTCAGCTCTCCCGTCTTAAAACAGAGGTTTCAGGTGAGCTCTATCTTCTGATAATATGTAGAATTCTTTCTCAAAGAAAAGAATATGTAACATGTCGAATTATTTGCCAGAGAAAGACATTTGTCCTTGTCCTTGTGCCCTCTTAGTGAGGGTTTCCTCTGGGGCCATTAATGTGCCTACACTTCTTGCCTGTATATAAATTCACGCTAACTGCATCAGCACTGATGCTCACGCTGTGATGGCAGAGAAGGTCTAAGAAATAGACAGAAATGTGAGGAGCGGGCTTCACATGCATCGGCATCAGTGCAATAAGGTCCAAAGACTATACAGAACCCCTTTCTTTAGCCTCCGATGCAACGACTGCAGGCCTAGACGAGGACGTGAAGTAGTACCTGGATGTTTATAATGGAGTCCGCCCTGCCTCTCTCGGGTGTGCCCTGCTGACTTGCCAATGTGGAGACAGCTACACGTGTGTAAAATCCTAATATAGGCAAGTTAATAAAGCAGGACACAGTTAGAAGACTGTAATTGGAACTCTCTATTTCCCCATGACGACCCATTTTAACTCGTTCTACACTGTTGTCCAGAGCTTCAGCTTCTCTGGATCCTTGCCACATGGGTGGCAAAGACTTAAGTTCTTTTTTATGAAAATTGCTATCTTTAAATGGCTCCTTATAGACCCTGTAATCTTACAGAGCTCACAAAGACGATGGTCACCTCACTCCAGCTTGTCATGTTCTGTTTGCTAGGATTCCAAAGCAGTGCCCTCAAGCTGGACAACCTCAAAGCCTTACGTGGATTAAAAGTTGGAACTTGACTCAATGCTACACTACCCTCTTCCTCTGAAGCACATTCCAGTTATGCCACAAATGAAAATCTTCATAATGACAAGGACAAAATGTGCAAGTGGGGATAGAGCTACTTTTCTTATTAACAACTAAGATTCTTTCGGCCGTCTCACTGGTGATGGATCCAGTTGGTCCAGTTGTAGGATCCTTCCTGGGGGCCACCTTCTAGTTTCACACATAGCCCAGATGTTGCATGCTAAGTGTGAGTCAGTGCAGTTGTACATGTAGTTTACTTTAGGAAGATCTCAGGAACAGGAGCGAGGGACTCTGCCAGGCAGGGAAGGATGACTGAGCTATCCTCTCCTGACTCCTCCTGCTCAAGGGCCATCCCTCAGCGTGTCGACTCCCCTGCACTTCTGCCTGTGTGTGCACGTGTGTGTGAGTAAGAGTCTGCTCATTTCCCGAATTATGGTGCCACAGACAGTCTGGGGCAGAACGCTGGAGCTCCTTATTGTGGGCTTCAAATGAGAAGCTTTCCATGAGAAATGAGCAAACTCCAGGGGAGACCTGTGTGCCCCAGACGTAGGGCAGCTAGAAGGAGAGCTAAGGCCAAGACGGCAGGACCAACTTCAGAAGAATCGATGCCTCTTCCTGATTAAACACAGAGATATTCTCTTCCATTAATTATCTGAATGTATATTGATTAAAAAAAGCAATTCCTTATGGATGAGCCCTGAACCTCTGAGGACAAATATAAACTATTGTTGTCTTTTTAGTGTTCATTGGTTATATTAAATACATAACCCATGTTTTCTGATGAAGAAATGAAAGAAAAGATGCACATGCAGGAACCCTTTACAGTCTCCTGTTTTCCCAAAGCTTTCTCTTGTGCTCATATTTTCACTGTCACAATCTTCTAAGGAGTCATGTTTTATTAGATTCATTTTGTCATTGTAGACATTAATCTGAAATATATCTGATCTTTAAATAGGGTTTGAATCAATCCTTCCAACGTTACCTAAATAAATAGTAAGCAAGGGAATATTGCCGGAAAGAGAGAAAATGAATTTGATTCATGCAAATTAAGAAGAAATTACCTGTTATTGGATGATTTTTGCCAAGCAAGCTTGATTGGGAAGAAGATGAAATTTTAAGGTGCAATAAAGTTTGTCTGAGAAGAGGGCACTTAGGCATGAAATCATGTACACCACGATTAAACTTCTGCTTTTAAATGATGTTCAAAGCTCATATCTGATGTTAAAACTCTGTTTCTCCAGGCTTAGGGAACTACAGTAACAATGAATTCTGTGCCTGACCCTAATTCCAGTTGCCATAACAACTTGAGAGAATTCTATAAATGAATATGTGTTTATTATACAATTTAACATTGAGAGAGAAAGAGAGACGTAACCAAATATACATGTTCTTCAGTGCACCATCTGCAATGGTGAATTCTTTAAATATTTCTTTAATTAGCTCATATGTAAATACACTTGCTTTGAAGTATGTTGGCTCTGATTGCACTTCAATTTTAAATGGTTTCTGCTTTTCCAACAATAAAGGGCTTCTATAGCTATCCCAGTCAAGTGTAGTGGAGATATTTCTGCCTGAAATGAGCTGGCTAATAACCTCAATTCCCTCATCCACTGTCAAGAAGAGACTTCACTAGAAGGAGAATCATAACAAACGTAATATAGAGCCAAGAAGAAAGATTTATAAAATCCCGTAGGTATCAAGAGTGACAGGACAAATACACATCTAGCCAGGGGAACAAAGAGCTAAGGACGGATGAAACCATGTCATTTCTTTTCCCTTTTTGATAAACAAGTAAGGTAAGCTCTTTGTGGAGGAAACGATGAAATTGAGAAAATGTATCCCAGACCCAGATAGCTTTAGTGATTTGACCATCTATGAAAACACTATCAAGGTAACCTGGTCAAGACAGCCACTGTGATATTAACCAATGTGTAGAAGACCTGGTTTCTCTCTGCCGAGACGGAATTCTGCTGGTCTGCCTTACTGCCATTATGTTTTTCACCGTTCTGCAGTTCTCTGGAGTTTACACCACAGTTACACACACACACACACACACACACACACTGACTGCCCCCTTGGGATTTCACAGAAGCCCCAATTCATAAGCAAGGAAAAGGCATCAGGAACATGAAATGGCAGCAATGATATTTTATTAAGTGGAGGAAACTGATCTCTACCTCTACTGTGCTGAAACTGCGTGACAGTGGACCTGTAACTCCCTGGTGCTTAGGTGCTTAATAAACAAAGTGAAATGATGAAATCTAGCCCAAAAGCCTGGTGTCAGGACGTATGTGTTTCATGAACTGAAATTGCTGTCTGATGGAAAGCTTTCTTTTCAGTTGAGAATTACCCAGCCTTTGCAGATTCCCTTGATTAGGAAACTGGGACTGCTGTTAGGAGACTAGCCAATTGTCACATTGAATCTAGGGTTAGGGCTCATCTTCTTTTAAAATAGTTTGCACTGTTTGTAGCAAAGAAAACAAAAAAAGATCTTAAATATACAAATGTTCTTTCAAACAGTATGTAATCAGATGTTTGGTTGCATGGGACATGTGAATATTTGGGCTTTTCAGAGAAGAAAGAATTTAGTGAGAATTTCAAAGTTGCAGAAAAGCTTCTGTGGAATTTAAGAAATTGAAGAGTAGGTTCAACTTCAAACAATATGGCATATTGATAAGAAAGGCTACAAAGAATAAAAACCCTAAAGATGGAAATGACTATCAATAGATGCCACAGAGAGAAATGGCTACAATTAAAAGAAATTCTAGATGCCAGGAATTAATCAAGGCACTGATTAAAAAAAGAAGATTCTAGGACCATCTATGGATGTTTGCCTGAGGAACAGGGTTTGGGGGACTTAATGCCTATAGGAGGAAGGGAGCTATGTTTATAAATAGATACGTCATAGTGAAAATGCATTCATCTATGCTTAGAAAAAAATGGATAGCAGAGGTAGATTCCTTCAACAAAATGAAGAAGGGAGTGACGAATATTTTTTCTCATCAGCAAAATTAAGGATAGAGTTCAGGTAAAAATATATCAGCTAATGTTAGAGATAAACAATTATCAATCTAGTAAACTGACTTCAACAAAACTACTGTTAATAAGGATTAAAGAAAAACATTTCAGAAAACAAAACAAGACATTACAAAAGAAAAACTGAGTGAGCCTTCTCCTGCAAACTCTAATTGACACAATTAATTAAGAGTCAATTTCAGGGCGGCACCTGTGGCTCAGTGGGTAGGGCGCCAGCCCCATATACAGAGGATGGCAGGTTTGAACCCAGCCCCAGCCAAACTGCAACAAAAAATAGCTGGGTGTTGTGGCAGGTGCCTGTAGTCCTAGCTACTTGGGAGACTGAGGCCAGAGAATCACCTAAGCCCAGGAGCTGGAGGTAGCTGTGAGCTGTGATGTCACAGCACTTTACTAAAGGCAAAAAGGTAAGACTCTGTCTCAAAAAAAAAAAAAAAAAAAGAAAAAGAATCAATTTCAGGACGAAAAATGTTAAATTGAGGAGAAAAGACTGAAACCTTTAAAACGTGTTGCAAATACTGATGGAGCTGAGTAAACACTGAGTATAATAATGACTGAAATGAGGCATCAAAAAAGAGAAAACTAAAATAACGGGCAACAACTGTCTCTAAATTGGGAATTAAGAATATGAATATCTAAAACGAATGTCAAAAAGAAGGGTCTTCGCACTATTCTGTACAAGGAAAAAATATTGTGCTATTTTAATAAAAGCTTTCTGAGAACAAAAATATGATCTCAAAATGTTAATAGCTGTAGAATTGATCAAAAGAACAAAACAAACAAGACAACATGTTTTGAAAGATTAAAAAATTCCAGGTGGCTCCTGTGGCTCAAAGGAGTAGGGTGCCACGCTGGTGGCAGATTCAAATCTAGCCCCGGCCAAAAACTGCAACAACAACAACAACAAAAAAAAAAAAGATTAAAAAATTGCCTCTGAAAATCAAATATAGGCTAAAATTACATCAAAGAGTAAATGTAAAAAAAGAAAACAGACAGACAGATGAGAAAATAGAAGAAACATAGAAGGGCATAACTTAGATATTTTTAAAAGACAAAAAAGACGTAGAGGGAACAAATTTACAACAAAATAATACAGGAAAAATATTCCACAAGCTTCAAATTGAAGAGTCAAAAGTGACCAGTAAAAGGGATTAAATTTATATCACCACAGAATTTCAAGATACTAAATTGATGGGCATGAGTCAAAACTTTTCCAGAAAGGAGAATAAACCAGGTTTAATATGACAGTAAATATCAGAATAGAATCAATTTTCTTAACGGTAACAGTAGATAATGAAAGTCAGTTGAATAATGTCTTAAAAATTCAGAAGGAAACTTATTTCCAATATAAAAGTATCAATCAAAATAGCAATCCAGTTGGAAGATTGAGAAAAATATCTAGTCACAAGGATTTACTTTTCATTGCATGATTTCAAACATTCTTACACATTGTGGTGAAAAGGATAAAGAAAATAAGACAGAAAAATTAGTAATATAACACTTAGGAAACAATAATTAAACACTAGGCTAGGAGAGGAAATCTAGGATGGTGGTGGGAAGGCCAAGGATGGCAGGGAACAGGTCAAGGCTCCAGAGGGTCCGTCAAACAACAAGTGAATTCTGAGAGGTTTATTATATAGACGACCATGGGGAAAAGGGGAGAATTCTGCCAAGGAGTTAAAGCAAGGTTATCGATAGCTATTTTTAAAGTAAAACTAAACAAATAAACAAGCATAGAAAAGAGAAGCAATATGCTAAGAAAATAATCTATATTACATATACACACCAACACATATCTGAAAAACGTAACTATCGTGTTGTATGTGGCACAGATTATTGTGGTAATACTGTAAATACATAATGTAAATACTTTTGAGAAAATCCTACCGCAGTTCTATCAACTCAAGGTTTAGTTGCTACCTTTTCTTTCAAATTGTATTTTCTAAGTTAAGTCCTTGTTTTTGTTGTTTTTAACAGTAGTTGATATTCCCGATCCCCCCTCACAAATTATATCCATAGACATGGAAGATCCACCCACGTCTTTAATTATTTTTGTAGTACAGATTCTTCCTTCTGATTTAATGACTATCCTGGTCTTAGAGATAATCTTTGAAGCTCCACTTTCTCCTTAATATTCCATTTTTGGGGTTCAGCTCTCAGACACCGAGCAACACCAAGATTTCTGTTCCTGTAACACCACCCACCCCTTGAATTCTCCACTTCTGTTTTTCAATCATCCTTTAAATTAACAGCCATATGTCCCACCTTGGCAAGATTGAGACAGGAGATATTTCCATTACAGGAGAACTATTTGTTAAATATTATCTTGTAGATATCACCAATGTATAGGTAACTATATCACATTGTCTTTATTGAGACTTTTGATATTTTTTCTTCTAATTCTTTTTCACTAACTTTATTTCTTTAAGTATTTCATTAAAATCATGGTCTTGATTATGAAGATTTTCCTTACATAATGCAATCCTTAACATTTTTAGACAAATGTTTCATTAGCGGACCGTAGTTCCAGCACTGACCAGACACTGTCTTTAGTCAGATCTGAACCGTTACAGAGAAAAGTGGTTAAAAGTCACCATTATAATCTGCATCTTTAATGCCCCCCTTTAAGCAGAAAAATGGTTATAGTATATTAGTCAAATCTTCCCATTATCACTTGTACTTCTCATAACTGAATTTCTGAAGCAGAAATCTCCGTTTGATCGTAGGAAAAGAAGAAAAAGCAGAGTGAAGGGAAGAGGCTAATGACATGAGTCTCCTCAAAGTCACCTAAGAAGTAGAGGCACTCCGTGGGACTAAGGATTCAGGCATGTTAAACTCGATTGGCCTGTTGTTACTACTGGACGTGGTCAAGGGCACAAAGCCCAGATGTTTGATGCTATCAGCTGTGAGCGGCTGCAAGCTGAATCCTGGAATAACACTAGCAATATGCTCGGTAAATTCCTTGTCATAATTCAAGAGAAGAGAAAAGACTGAATCATCTATGCTTAGGCATTCTCCTGTGTTTGAAAGAGAGCAGACCAGGTCAGCACGGCTCACGGGGGATGCGCATAACTTTGGTGGTTCTATTCGTATTTTAGTTCAGAATGAAGCTACTAATTTTAAACATTGAGATGTTCTATGGGGGCAATATCCTTAGACCTGTGAGCTCTTTGAAGCTGAAGAGCTTAAATGAGAGTCAGGGTGGTCGCCTGCCTAGGATTGCAGGTGAGAGTTATGGAGAAATAAAAGTGATGACGTGATCATTGTCATTGTCATCATCATCAAGCCATTTATGGGAGACAATGAAAAAAAGTAATACTGACAATGCAGCCTGGATTCCAACTCCCAAAGGAGGAAAGGGTAGCTCTGTTATCTGATATTATGTGATCTTAAGCAAATAGCTTCTAACCAGATGTATACTGCAAGGATTAAAGTAGGACATGCAAAATTGTTGAAGTTCCTGACACACAAATTTGATAAAAATATACTATTCATTATTGATCCTGATATATATTTTTTATCTTGTCCTTAATATTGATCCAAAAATTCCTAAATGAACCTAAAATTGCATGTTTTAGGTGAGGAGATGACAATCTGGAGGTCAGAAGAAATTTCTCCAAATTGATCCTATCAGAAGTGACAGAACTTAGCCATACACAGAGGTGCCTGTCTCCAAATCCATTCACTGGAACACAGAACCGTTGGGCCTGTGAGTCTAAGAGATTGCAGAATACCAAGGAACATGGAAAGGAAACTTCATAAACCTATGCAATATGTCAGACAGTACACAGAGGAGCATGGAATACATTAATTAAAAATATTGTTAGGTATACGTTTCTGGCAGCGAAATTTATGTTCTTTTTGTTGTTGTTGTTGTTGTTAAACTGGTATACGATGTACTCATACTAAAAAGCCTGCATCTTCAGTGTAGAGATGGATGAGTTTTAAAAGCCATAAATGTTTGTTTAATCTATACCACCACAAAAA
Source organism: Otolemur garnettii (assembly GCF_000181295.1). Taxonomy (NCBI): domain Eukaryota; kingdom Metazoa; phylum Chordata; class Mammalia; order Primates; family Galagidae; genus Otolemur; species Otolemur garnettii. Next base: position 4,009,723 of record NW_003852457.1, read on the forward strand.
ACAAAAATATTTTCACATCCCAAACTTCCCTCATGCTTCTTCCCAGATCATCTCTTCCATGAACCCAGAGGCAATCACTCTTGTTATTTATATTACCATATGCTGTGTGTTTCATTATGTTCTTGTATAAGCCTATAATGTGTTGCATTTTTTACCTCTGACATTTTTATTCTGTGTAATGATATTTAGATTCACCTGTGTGATTCCGAGTGTCAGTGGTTTCATTTGTTTTCATGGATGAATAGTCTCTTCTTGTGTTGTTAAATGGGCAACAATCTTTATCAGGTCTCCTATTGATGAATATTTGATTTCCTTCTATCTATAGGCTGTTATGAATAAAGCTGCTGAGATCAAACTTATACATATTTCTATAAGTGTATGTGTCTATATTTAAAAGTAACAGTTTAGATATTTGTTTCACTTAATAAGAAACAGTGGCTAACCACTATCCAATGTGGCTATGCAATTATGCACACCTGCCTAAAATGTATGAAAAATCCAGTTATCACACATGATGCCCACATTCACTTTTCCACTATTAACACATGTACATTTGTCCATCCTGTGAGAGTACAGTGTGATTACAAGGCTGTGTAACTTCCCATTTCCCTGATGATAGGGATAGGAAGAACTTTTACCTATGTTTATTGACTCAGGCCATATCTTTCTTTATGAAATTTTTGTTTACATATGTTGCCCATATTTTTAAATGGGTAGTTTGCATTTTTACTATTTAAATGTTGGTATTTTGCGTATTTTAGGGTAAGTAATTTATCCTACGTACAAATTACTAATATTTTTCCATCCTGAGTATTCATTTTATTAGTACTGATTTTTTGAGAATAAGATTGTTAATTTTGATCAAGTTTAAGTTTAATTCTGTATTTATAAGGAATAGTGCAAGCGGAGTCTTCCCTAAAATATTGGAAAATGTCAGGTTTGCATAGATAACTTTCCATGTTTTCTTCAATAAGCTAGTTTTAGCTCTTTATCTGTGATTCATTTGATATTAGTGTGACTTTTTAGTTATTTATGATAGAGGAAAGATTTATTCATAATGTTTCAGCGCCATTCAGTCCAAAGATTTTCTTTTCCCACTGAATTCTTTGTATGTTTTGTTAAAAAAATTCAATTATATTTGGAAAGATGGGCTAGCAGAAAACCAAGCAGAATCTGGAGGTCACGTGTATCTTTCTCTCAAGACTTATTGCTTTACCTTACTGTAAAGTGTTGCTTATATGTGGAGATATCAACATCCCTCCATCAGAAATGGATGGCTGATATTGGTAGAAAGCCAGCGGGGATGACTGTTACTCTGAGGCTGAGCAAACAACCTGGCGTTGGAATCCATGTATTAATCGAGTGGCAACAACTGGCATTATCAGATTGGTCTAGATAAGAGAGTCAAATAAATCCTTTTTATTGCTACAACTTTCCCCCAAATGGAAGCAAGCAACCCACAAAGTAATTCATATTATAATTTTTCATGTTTATTTTTCTGTGAATGGGTCACACAATTTTTCATTCCTAAATCCATTTAGCAGATATTTACAAAGCCTGATTCTACGTGACACTCCATCCTGGGTGGTGGGAACACAAGGCTATATGAGTCCAAGTTTTAATTCCTAAATTGTTCATGGTTTGTCCAAGAGTCAATTAAAAAAATGAAAAATTATTAAAAAATCAAGTAATGTACAGAAACCATTTTTAGAGAAATATATAATTTAGTCTTTAAATATAATCCCTTTTCTCTAATAGAGTACTATTTTTCATGCTATCAATCCATTTTATCACGTAGACTTTTTAAATTACTCTGTGAGTCTCGTAAAGTGGGTACTTTCTAGCTGAGAAAACGGTGTTTCAGGAAAATGACGTGGTGTGCTCATTTTTCATCACTTAGTAAATGGGGGGATTGAGGCCCAAACCTGAGTAAATATGTCTTCCAAATTCCACTATGACCACTGTCTCCGAGGTAGTATTTGCATGGTGTGAATTAATAGCTGCATAGATATCTATTATGTAGGAGATAAATAGAATAATATATAGATGAATTATTAAGTTGTCCTAAAGTTTTCAGTTTCATAAGAAACTGTTGATGACTTAACTTAGACCATACACTATATTACGTGAAGAAAATGAAAACTCAGAACATGCTCGACAGAAAATAAAAGCTCCTAAACATTCACCAATAATCACTATACAGAATGAGGGACCATAACAATTTAAATATAGACCTGCAAGGTGACAGAGAAAACGCTGTCATTGAATATTTGTAAGACATTAAGTTAAGGATTGCCCTTTTGTCCATGAGAGAAAAGAAAAAGTTATAGACTTCATTACATCATTTTCTCTTTCACTACAGAGTTGTGCATTTCCTAGGAGTAACCTTGTACATCTCAAGATGCTGGGACAATTGGTAGTTAGACAATCATTAATTTTTCATTAATGGGCTCCGTAGCCACAAATACAAAGTATAAATTGCTTGAAGTGACTTAAGCTGAGCTTGCCATGTGCTTTTTATAGCCAATCTGGATATTCAGACACTTCTCTCCCCCTCCTGCAGCCTGAGAGAGCACCTCTGTATTGAAATGCACAGACTTTGAAGCACAAAAATCCAGTTTTGATCTTGAGTTCCACTAGATAATTTAAAGGTTATCGTCAGTAAATTGCTTAACATCTAGGAGCTTCAGTTTCTTTATCTCAAACATAAGACTAATATTGTTCGTTTGCTACATTCTTGTGGAATAAATAAAATAACACAGTTTTTTGAGTCAAATATCTGGCCAATAACTATTTGTAAGGAAGTGACCATTTTCATTTATTCTTTTAATCTGTAGAGATTGCTGTTGGTTGATCAGGATATTGACCACCAGAGGAACCATGTCTCTCACCGTTGCCAGTCAGGAGACGCAGCAGAGCACTCGGTGGGGGGAGAAGACATGGTGCAGGGCCCGGCTAGGACTCTTCCCCTGGACACGGGGGGTTCTATTCTGTGCAAACCCAAATACTAGTTTAGTTATGATTTCTATTGTATTTTCTGCCACTTGATATGTTTCCTTCTTATTGGTTTGGCTTGGGAAACTAAGGGTTGAATTAAAAAGTTGGCAAAAAATAAGGCTTTCTGAAGTTTGACATGTGAAATTACAGAAGAAAATCTTTCACATATATGTAATTGTCTCATTGGGATAATTCTGTTTTCCTGCAGGGAGGAACTAGGCATAAGCAATAAACCTTTGCTGTATTGTTTTCTTCACTGGCCCTCATCACGAAGGAGCAGAGAAGCCACCTGTCTGATTGCTCAGCTGGTCACGCTGGCTCAGCTTGGTGCCCTTGACTTGAGCAAGAAAAAGAATAATGCAGAAGAGAAGGCATCCGTGCAGGAGCCAGAAAGAATAGTGCAGAAGAGAAGGCATCCATGCTGGAGCCAAAAGGAATAGTGCAGAAGAGAAGGCATCCATGCTGGAGCCAGAAAGAATAGTGCAGAAGACAAGGCATCCATGCTGGAACCAAAAGGAATAGTGCAGAAGACAAGGCATCCATGCTGGAACCAAAAGGAATAGTGCAGAA
>NW_003852457.1:4013322-4029645 GCF_000181295.1 Otolemur garnettii
CAAGGCATCCATGCTGGAACCAAAAGGAATAGTGCAGAAGACAAGGCATCCATGCTGGAACCAAAAGGAATAGTGCAGAAGACAAGGCATCCATGTTGGAGCCAGAAGGAATAGTGCAGAAGAGAAGGCATCCATGTTGGAGCCATCGAAACGATGCCACTAGCTGTCCTGGCTTGCTGGATAAAAACAAACACACAAACAAACAAGCAAGATGCTTCCCGGTGTAAAGTGATATCCACTTGTATGTCTGGAATTTGATTGGCATACAGGCAATCGCTGAACTTTTCAATACTCACTCAAGACTCCCGCGTGCTATTTTTTTCTTTTTAACAGACAATGTTCCAATTGCACATAAACTGAGAGATGACGGGGATTATGCTTTTTTTCTTTCTATTGTATCAGCAGCACCTACAAAAATAACTAACACATTGTGGGTTCCCCATAATATTAAAATAAATAAAGCATTTGGTTTCTCTTCTTCAAGAAGCTTATTATAGTGATTTTTATTACCCCAAGGTTATAATACAAATGACTAAATTTAAAACTATATACATCAGTTTCCAATCCAGTGATGAACAGAGTGCGTCTGGCAATCTCATGCAATGTTGTGACAGTGTATGAAGGTGCAATACAGTGTCACTATGCCTACAGGTTCTCTAAAAGTACTACGTCCTCTGCCCCAGTGACATGCCCTGACAAGATAATCCTGGATATCAAGGAAAAATTGTCGCATACTGTTTTTGTGATTTCATATATATAAAGATATTTTTCTTGTAACACGAATATAGAGCTACAAGTCATTTAAAAAACCAATAATATGCAATGATTGAAATTTTGCAAATTGCACAAGGGTTAGAAATGATGTGGCCACTTTACTAAGAAGAGTACGTTCCAGCTCCATCCCGGAAAACATAGAAGATGTGAAGTCCCCACCTTTTTATGGCCACATTGTACTCCATGGTGTACCTACACCACAATTGGTTAAGCCATATGTGAATAGAACAAAAAGTATCCAGCGTACTCAATACTACTATGAAACCAACACATAATCACCTACACATTCATAAGAATGGTAACACCCAACTATAGTCCAGAAAGATGGAGGGAAGTGGAGGGAGAGGGGACGGGGAGGGGGAAGCTGACAGGAGGGAGGGTGTTTGGGGGTACCTCACCTAATGTGCATAATGCAATGATAGATATATTTAAAAACTATTAGGAATAGAGTATAAATGTCTTACCACAACAAATAAGTGAGCAGATGGGTATATTAATCAGTTAGATGTAAGCTTTCCACATTGTATATCAAATCAGCATATTGTTCCCCATAAATACATTAATGTACACAGTTATGATTTAATAAAGAATAAAAATAAGAACTGATGTGGTCGTGATCTATACTATTCTGAGATATTGATATTCCATAACCTCAATGACAGCCGGTATCTCAAGCCCCTGCCTTCCGCAGTAGCTATCGTAAACAAAAGGGAGGATGGGCAAGCTGGTAAAAACTGGGCAGGGTCTGAACTGCCTTCCGGACAAGACTGAGCTGGGGTATTATTCTAAGTCACAGGCCTGAAAAGTGGAAGCAGATAGCCGGATGAGGACAGGACTGACTCATCTATGCATGACAAAATGCAGAATCAGTAAATGTCAAGAAGGTGGCCAGAGAGGTAATCAAAGTCGGGAAAATATTTAATGCAGCAATCAGGAAAGATAGGGCAAGTTCAGTCTCAAGTAAGGAGTTAGTCACAGAGATAAAATAACATGGTGACCGTCCTTGTTGCATGGAAGGAAAAGGGGAGCGCAGGAAACAGGTTAATATACTTACCTTGGAAAATTTCTTGGATATACAGGAAGAGTCAAAGGAAGTATCACTAAGTTGAACTAGAAGCTGAGCTATAGGTAAGGAACAGGGAGAAGGCCAATGTCCTCTCACTCTCTCCTTTCCTTTCCTTTTTCCTTTTTTGCTGCCATTTCCATAATTATTTGTTAAGTTAGGCACTGTGTATACATTAAAACTTATTTGTTAAGCTAGGCACTGTGTATATATTCATACTTATTTGTTAAGTTAGGCACTGTGTATACATTAATAATTATTTGTTAATTTAGGCACTGTGTATATATTAATACTTCTTTGTTAGGCACCATGTATAAATTAATAGAAAATAAATTCGGCTGGTCTCCTGCCTGAGAGAGCTTACTTCTCCTTATTACAGGATTTTGTCCCCTCCCTCGAGTGAGTGCTTCCAGGGCAACTTGAGTGAAAATGTTCTGGGGAAATCAGTGAGACAAGGTAATGAAAAGAAAAATAAAATTGAGCTAGCATAATAATTTGGAGAAATAAAAGCTGTTATAGAATTTTTCAAACCCATGAAATTTTATCCTGTCACTCAATTTCCAAACAGAGCATAACACTACCGAGTTTGTGTGTATTTTCTTGCATTGATAATGATTGTTTTTATACATAAGTGTCTTGTATTTTAAGAGAAGGTAGATCCTTTTGGGTCTTGTATGAAGAATCAGTATGCTAAATTTTTAACCATGTTGACAATTATGACTGTAAGAATAATGGTAATGGTGCATATTTTGTATGTAGTTTTCATTTATTGCTTATAGCACATTAAGAAATATTTATTATTGTAGCTGGAAGAGAAAGATTTTAATGTTCCTTGCATAAAAAAACTATTTACAGTGATGGATGTCCTAATTTACTTGATTTATTCTTTACACATTATATGAATGTATCAAAACATCATATTACATGTATTATGTATCAATTAAAACAAATACCATTTTAAAAGTAAGAGGAACTTGGGGACACACAAAGAGACACCCAGAGCATGCAGAAAAGGACCCTATGTAGAGGCAGGAAGTGGGAAGCCCCTACGAGCCAGAGAGAGAGGCCTTGGGGGAGACCCAACCTGGATCCTGGGTTTTTAGCATGCAGACTTGTGAGAAAATAAATTTGTGTTGTGTAAGATACATAGTCTCTGCTATTTCCTTATAGTATCCCTAGAAAAACTAATATATTTTTATAAATAGGAACCTTTCCAAAGGAGGGTCCATGATATATTCAATTGTGGGTCTTTTGTAAGGCCTTGAGCATTAAAGACACTTTTAATTTAATTAAAAAATATGTATTGTTAGTCACAGTTGCATATGAGCAATGAGTCATTGTCTTAGTGAGCTGTAATAGTTCCTTATGTTGCTCATGTCTTTCACCTTACAGAGTGGCTTTATGTTGACTAGAGAATCATGATCATGATACAAACACGTTTCCATTGGTCTCTACCATAGAGATGCCTGACAGTGCAGGAGGTGACCCAATGCAGGAGGGGGCCCAATGCAGGATGAGACCCAATGCAAGAGGCGACCCAATGCAGGATGAGACCCAATGCAAGAGGCGACCCAATGCAGGAGACGGCCCAATGCAGGAGGCGGCCCAATGCAGGAGGAGGCCCAATGCAGGAGACGGCCCAATGCAGGAGGAGGCCCAATGCAGGAGGAGACCCAATGCAGGAGGCAGCCCAGTGTAGGAGGTGACCCAATGCAGGAGGAGACCCAATGCAGGAGGCGGCCCAATGCAGGATGAGACCCAATGCAAGAGGCAACCCAATGCAGGAGGCGGCCCAATGCAGGAGGCGGCCCAATGCAGGAGGAGGCCCAATGCAGGAGGCGGCCCAATGCAGGAGGAGGCCCAATGCAGGAGGAGACCCAGTGCAGGAGGAGGCCCAGTGCAGGAGGCGGCCCAGTGCAGGAGGAGGCCCAATGCAGGAGGCCCAATGCAGGAGGCGACCCAATGCAGGAGGTGACCCAATGAAGGAGGAGGCCCAATGGCATGTGGTCCTCTGCATCTTGAATACTAATCCTGTCAAGTTTCAAGGCAGTCACTTTAGAGAAAGATGCCAGTGAATGAGAAACTATTCTATTCCACGTGGGACAGTGAGGTGGGTGGCAGGCATGGGTGGGATCATTCTAGTGAATTTGGCTGGGGAAGCTATATTTATAGTGGAAAATTAGAGGGATTTATGGAAAAAGACATCCAGAAGTCTATTTCTATGAATGGAGCCAAGGTGCAAGGGAGTTGGTGGGTGACTGCTAAAAGCTATGGCCCTGTAGGAACCCTGGAGCCCAGAGCCAGGGAGTTGGGGGCTGACTGCTGAGCTGTGCCCTGTAGGCTCAATGACACCCATAATCTCACCACAGGATCATTAAAAGCATGGAAGGCACAGCCAGCCTGCTCCCAGACCCGGTTCTGGTGGTTGGGCTCAGTAACTGGGCAAGTTTGTCCTGGGGGTGGAAAGCATCAAAAATTCATGTCAGAGGGGCCACGGGAAGCAGGACCGAGGTGGACAATCTTGTGTGATGTTCTTTGTGTGACCTAGAGGTAAGAAGCTACAAACGCAAAGAATGCCCATTAAAAATGTTAACCACGTATGATAAGATAGATTTCTCTCTAGCTCTCTTATTCTCCATCTTTAAAAAATTCTACTTAAAATAAATCTCTAATTTAAGGAACCTTCCTAACTGAAGAAGAATGAAATGCTTAATCCTTTCTATATCACACGTTGAAGTCCTGGCAACATCACTTTGTCCACTTGTTTTACCCCTTGCAACTTAGAGCAACAACTTTGCTAATTATATGTGTATGAAAGAGAATTGCAATATAAATACAAAGACAAGACGACAGGCATCAGCACACCAAGGGCTGGCGGGGCTCACAAAGGATGCTGTGGCGTGGGTCACGTGCAACATGAACTGCTACATTCTCATTTATTTATAAAAGGCGTGCTGTCTAGGTCAGATAGGCCATCTCTGTGGGAGGACAAATCACTTCCAACAGCTGAACGATTTAATGGCTGAGAAAGTCCTCAGTAACTCTTCTTCCCCGAGACAGCATCAGAGATAAAATCTTGGGACTCATTATAGCACCAGAGGTCTGTGGTTTTGGGTGACTGGAGATGTTTATGGGCCACTGCTTGGGTGTCATCTTTAATGGTGACACTCCTGCCTCCTAGCGTCTCCCCCATTATTTTTTATGACCTGCTCGGATAACATTCTAATTGTTAGTGCTCGTTAGTGTAGGGAAACATTGCTGATGTTTACTTCTTTACTTGGAGGTCAATCTGGATCCTATGTGAAAGTATTGTATAGAAAGGGAAAAGTACTGATGACGCCGGGGAAGACAGTAAGAGTCGGCATTTGTAAAAGGGAGGAATGTATATAATTTTTCTTTACAGTGGTTGTATGACTTTCAGCAGCCCATCTGCATTGGAGCTTCCGCTGAGCTATCTGAAGGCTGGTTACAGTTTCTGTCCTTCCTGTCTTAAGGAATCCTCTAAGGTCCATTGTTTCCTTAGTCTTTTGTTGTCAGTATTTCAGCCACATTCATTCTGTATATTTATGGGGTTTTTTATACTAAGAGACAAACCTCAGTCTATTTTCTACTGAAACGAAACCCATTCCCTTATTTATTTAATGTTTGCTGCTCTTGGCTGTAAAGACTTCTATTTCTGACCCCTTTGGTCTTGGACTTGTGCAGCTGCTGGAGCTATGTCTTGTACAATGTAACTTCTCCAATGGCAGCATTGTCCTCTCTTCCTTTTTTTTTTCTTTTTTTTTGAGACAGTCTCACTTTATTGCCCTCAGTAGAGTGCTGTGCTGTCACAGCTCACAGCAACCTCCACCTTCTGGGCTTAGGCAATTCTCTTGCCTCAGCCTTCCAAGTAGCTGGGGCTACAGGCACCCTGCCACAATGCCTAGCTATTTTTTTGTTGAAGTTTGGCTGGGGCTGGGTTTGAACCCACCACCCTTGGTATATGGGGCCAGCACCCTACCAGCTGAGCCACAGGTGCTGCCCCCATTGTCGTCTCTTTCTGAGCTGTCCTGGTAGATGCAAAACTATCAGCTCAGTAAAAATCACCCAATTCCAAATTAAAACTCACTCTTTCCTCTGGTTTCCTTCCACATCCCAAATAGAGGTAGATGTCATAATTACAATTTCTGAACAGGACAATGAATATTGAATCCCTTTGGGAATAAAAAGCCAGGCAGCAGTGAGAAGTAATGATCAGCCCCTCAAATTATTTATTGACTAAGTTCTACGTAAAGGGGATGTAGGGAGGGAATTATTTACTGACTAAGTTCTATGTAAAGGGGATGTAGGGCGGGGGTTACCAACTCACTGCTGGTGTTTTAATGAAGCAGATTCCTTGGAAAATACAACTCATGTCCCTCACTTGATGAAGGTAGAAAGACAAGGGGAAAAGACAGCAATGGCTACTCTCCCCGAGGAACAGAAGGAGAGTCAACTGTCTAAGGCACCAGCCACATGATGACACGGCAGGAAACGGAAATCAATCACGCTGCCCTCCCTGCCCTCGGCGTGGGAATCCAGCCCCTGTGAGAGGAAGCTACACGTGTTACGGTGCGTTGGAGTGATGACCACACACAGCCGGCCTCTCGCACAACCTTCCCACACGCTAGTCCAGGATAGTTCCCGTACTTACCTCTGAAGTCAGATTAATTTATACACACCTGCACCTGCCTTTACTTGTTCCCTGTTGTTGTTTGTGCTACATCTTTTGAACCCAGAATAGCTTTTAAACAAAACACCTATGTAACTAAAGTAGATAGACAAAAAAAAAAAAGAAAAGAAAAATTGGCACTGGCTATGTAATCTAAGGTACTCTCCACGGCAAGCAAAAGAGACCAAATTCAAAAAAGCCCAAGCAGTGAAGAAATTTATACATTCACAGCAAGTGGCCCGAGCAGTTTGTTAACAGGGTCGTGAGCTCCGTTTCCTTCCCTCTGTTATGCTGCCTTGGTCCTTGGTTTGTTCCTTAACCTGGCTCCTAACTCCATTCAACCTGTGTCCTGGGAAATACCTCGTTTATGTCTTTTTACTCAGAGTAATCACAAGTAGCTGTCCCTTTCACTCTCAGCACCGTCCTGTTTCATGGATGATAAATTATAAGATCTCCTGAATCTTTTTTTTTTTCCCATCAGCTACAAATGGGGCAGTGTATTGCTCCTCATAGCCAGCAGGCCGAGTCCTCTCACTTTCAGAAAAGTACGAATTTACTCATTGACCTGCAACAGGTCTTCCCTTTGTCTATTTGGCCCAAGTTTTGGCATAACTGATGTAATTTTTATAATAACAAGGAGACCCATTCTGGAGCTGGGATTAATTACCAAGATACTAAAACGCAGATGACCGAAATCAGTGTATTTGACTTTTGTGCTCCCAGCACTTGCCCCTTCACATGGTTTTATGTTTTAAATGACTGGTATATTTAATTATCTAAAATTATTATCCATTCACTGTTTCTTGAGAATAATTTAGGTACAAGAGGAACAATAGCAATATTAGAGAAAGTCCTTGCTTTCATAGAGTTTATAGCTAAATACAAGACGATAGTCATTAAGTAATGAATATGTAACAAGTTAGAGGTTGGGAAGTGTTCATCAGAACTGAAACTACAGAGGAGGGCTGGGGAGAAGGTTTCGCTGGTATGGGGTCTTCAGGAAAAGGCCTCTCAGATACAACGACACTTGGGCCGTCTACAGGAAGCGAAGGACCAAGTCGGGCAGGGGTAGCGGAGAGCATTTAGAGTGCTTGTGGTACAGAGCCATAATTTGCACGTCCGTTTCTCTAGGTGACTCCCCAAACACCTGCAAGTAACAACTCAATACATGTTTGCTGAATGCGTCCAGGTCTTATAATTACTCGGTATAGCCTACTATTAAATATTCTGACCCAAAGATTAGATTAATTTTAGTTCTAATGTCAAGAGAAGGAGAGAACAAAAAAGCAGCCGATCTGTCCTCATATGTGACTTACCCTCTGAGTTTAATCCCACATTCATTAATAGAAACAAAGTCGCAGAGGGCACGTGATTATCCAGTGGCTTTCTCTCCTTCCTGATTAACTCAAACAACCTCTAAATTTAATTTATTTTATGTTGTTTGCCTCTTTGCTTTATGGGACGAGAAAAGCAGCTAGTAAAATAATCACATCATGCTGGCTCCAGGAATTGCCAGTCGTATGATGTGCCCATTATAAAGCAAGTCATAAATATTGCTGCAATTTGTAGTGGCTACATAAATCTGCCCAGATAATATTTTTCTAAGATGTTCTCAGATTCTCCATATCAAGTGTATGGAAATCACCTGCCCTGAGATTGCCCTTTATTGGATGAACAGGCAATCCAAACTATTATGCAAATGTGACCTTCTGAGAAGTGGAGAAACAAAAAAAGAGATACCATCAGCTGTCCAAGAGCATTTGGTCTGTACTTCTTTTTGGAATAAAGAAGCAAATCCATTGAGTTCCAGTATAATAATCAAAATCATCGTTTCCACAGTGTTCAGTATACACTTGCAAGGTATATATTTTCCTATCCTTTAACCTCCAGGCTTTTTGCCTCATTATGTTTTCTTTGTCTTTTCTAAAAAACAAACATTTAATTATATTTTATTTTGTGGTTACTGTCCTTGTCTTATCTAGGTTGGCAATATTTGTACATTTGAATGGAGTAGTCAATCCTCTTAGATCTCAAATAATCAGTTATGTGGATCCGCTACAATCTGTCATCTGCTTTTGTATTTCTCATTTTTTCTGTTTGTTCCATGATTCTGTCTTTCTTTTCCACTCTGCATGCCTTTTTTTTTTTTTTTAAATCATTCTATTGTTTTCTCCTAGGAATGTTTGTTACGTGCTCTATTTTAGGCGTTTTGTGTTACCTAAGAAGTTAAAACGTCATAGCTAACTTAGTATCATCACAGCCTACCCAGAATACACGAATTTTATAATGCTTTTTTTGTTTGTACTTGACCAGACTTAACATTAATATGCTTATTTAAATTCCATTGTGTTTATTTCAACATCATTGATGTTATCATTTCAGGCCTTAAGTTGTTGTAGTGCATGGTTGGTCAGCATCTGTTATCATTCCTACCCAGTTCTCTGCCTCCTTTGCTTGGGTTGTGGCTACAAGCTGTACCCTGACTGAGAGGCTTCTAGCTACATTCTTACGTTTTCTGAGCTCATTTATAACAAGGGTACAATTTAAATTTCACCCCTAGGAGGCACTCACTATAGTTTTGGAAGACATACAAGAATAGACACCATCACTTTTTTGGCAGAAGAGGGCAGGAACGCATTTTTTGGCAGGTAAAAGCTGTGTGGGGATGAAAGTGGCTTTCAGGCAACTTCCTCCAAATCTTTCATTTCGGGCTCGGTGCACCTGAGGCAGGAGGGTCTTAGCTATTCAGGACTTCCTAATCTCCACAAAACAGCTTCCTCAGTATGTACTAATCCAGCTCTTTTAAAGTTTTTGTAAATCTCTATTTCTTCTGATTTACGTTCTTTCTCTTTTGAAATATTTCAAGTGTTTTCTCTGTCTTCATATTCCATGAGCCATATTTAGTACAGAAATTTGTTCTATGAAACATATCTTTATGCACAGGAGTCAAAGAAAGCTTATTTGACTTGATTAAATGTGAAATCATAAACTCGTGGCTAAGGGTAATGGGACACTGGTATCCATGACTAAGAGTAACTTAAATTGTCACCTTTACTTACCTATAATGGAAGGCCTATTTTAGATAATAATCTGGAACACAACAATACAATAATAGGGAAGAAATAAGCATTATAATGTGTATGAGGTTAAGTTCTAACCCAGATTTCACTGCAGAGTTTACAGAAAGTAAACACCAAACCCAGGGCTTCAACATCTGGCTTATAGTGGAGTCAAAGGCCCAGAGAGCCTCTGCAATGGTCCCATGAGAATCTTCTGATATCATGTTTCTTTCCTAGAGTTGGGTTCTGTGACTTTAGTTTCTCTTTATCTAGAAACAAATCATGAGCTAGCGATTTATTTGGGTGTGGTCCTAGGGAACACCAGCAGGGAACAGAAAAGGGAGGAAAGAAAGTAAAGGCATCCAGTAAAGAGCGTGTCCCCAGGCAAGTTCCTGCTGTGGGCACCAGGAGAGTCTTGGTGGGAAACTCTGAGAGACAGTGCAGAGGATGTACCTGGGAGTGGTGGCGCATGTGACTTAATTGGTGAGGTGTGCTGGTAGAGCAGTACCAGTCAGTTCTTAGTTGACACCTCTGCAGGAGACAGGGATTCCTTCTCCACAGTTACATCATGTCAGGAGCAGGCATAGGGAGGAATCCTGCCCCAGAGACAGTTCTCAGGCAAAAGGACACAGCTGCTGTTGGCAGTCTAATAGTTTGCAGCTGAGAAGTGTACTTTAAGAAGATTTGGGCAGGACATCCACAAAGTTTGCAAGAAGAAAGATGCAGAATTAAAATGAAGGTGGGTTGCAGGGTATCAACTGGAGACAAACAGGATCCTAAAACTTCTGAGTGTGTTCTGTAGGAATTTCAATGAATCGGATTACCCCAAACTACAAATCTCATGGAGACTTTCTTTCCAACTTCTCTTTCTCTTTTTCTTGAAAACATTTACTGTCTTTGAAGCACATGGTCAAGACCTGATAATTATTGGTCTTTAAGATATACACACACCTCTCTCTGACTGCAGACTCACAACTGGAGTTCCATTCTATAAACTCTCCATGGCATGAATGCGGTATTCAGCGAGTTTTATCCTTATATATGTAATATTTTTTATTTTCAAATCTCCTTCTCTGTCCCTACGCTCCTGTCTCTCTTTGATAAGGACCCTGGCAAATAGATTGGTCACACTGAGATAATCCAGAATCATCGCTCCATGTCAAGAGCCTTAACTTCATCACAAAATCCCTTTCTGCCATGGTTAGTGACATGATAAGAGGTCGTGGGGACTAAAATGCAGACGTATTTGGGTGGCCATTATTTTACCTATCACAACAGGACATAGTTGTATAAAGTAACAAAAATTACCTTTGAATGATATAGTGAGTCTATTCCTGTTGATTAGATACATATGACTGGCACAGCAGTAAAATCTCAATGTTATCCAGCCTCTGGCAGTGTCTTCATTCCCATGTTCAGAGTCATAAAGTAATAAATAAGAAAACATATGTTTTTAAATACATTCCCACTGCTTTATTATCCATATTATGCTTCCATTTTAAACGTTCTTTCTGATTCTGCATCTTCCCAAATTCAGTTTCTCCTTGAATCCTTAACTCAAAAGTGGCCCACACTGCAAAATACTTCTGACATCATCTTCCCTTCCCTGTGCTTCTCCTCCATCTAACTAGACTTTGTTCCCACCTACTCTACTCTTGAGTGACACTCTTTATACCTCTATTATGGAACGCATTTTAAAATTTCTTTGGCTTAAAATTTGTCTCTTAACACATATTTTTTTCTCCTGTGTAAGCAAACCCCAGAAAATGAGAGAAAGATTCCATAAAGAACATGCAAGTTGTTACTTGTATTTGATTGTTTTAAGTCACACATAAAAAATGGGTATAAACATCACTCTTGACTTACAAAAAATAAACTGTCATCCTATTTCTGTCACTGGTTAATTTTATGATTTTAGGAAATCTGCTAAAACTCTTTGGAAACAGAGAACATTGGTCAAGAGAGACAAAGTTTGGTTATGCAAGAGGAATGAGTTCTGGAGATGTAATGTGCAACAGTGTGGCTACATATATCATGGACTTGAAATGTGCCAGGAGAAGAGAACCCAAGTGTTTTCACCATGAGGGGAGGGGAGGGGAGGGAGGGAAGGGGAAGGAGGGGAAGGGAGGGGAGGGGAGGGGAGGGGAAGGGAGGGGAAGGGAAGGAAGGAAGGAAGAAGGAAGGAAGGGAGGGAGGGGAAAACAGAGTAACCATGCGAGGCAGTGGATCTGTTGATTAGTTTGAGTGTGGTGAGTATTTTACAATGTTATGTCTATCAAATCATTAAGTTAAATATATGTAATTTGACTTGCTACCTATGTCTCAATAAATCTGAAAAAGATTAAAAATAAACTCTCTGAACTTCAACTTTCTCGTAGGAAAGTAGAAAAACACTTTCTTCACATGCATTTCACAGTCAAGGGCATAAGTTATATACGTGAACTATGTGAAGGGAAATTAAAAGGAAAGTCTTTCCGCAACAGTTGCTACCTTGTTGTTGTTATTTATGCTTCCCCCAATACTTCTCCAGGTAGACTACATACATCTCTGTGAGCTGAAATTCTTCATTAATTCTTCATTAAATTCCTCCATTGAGAAATTCGAAGTCCTCAACTGAGCAGCCGAGAACTTTCCTCTGTCAATTTTCTACTTTTGCCGCCTCGACTCCCTTTGAACTGCTCGTGGCCCTCGTGTTGTGAATTCAAACATCCAACTTGCACCGGTATTTTCAGACCAATATCATTTTTCCTTTATAGGAAGGTTTTTAATTCAAAATCTGTGCCCCCTGCATATGTTATTTTCTTCTGTCCTTACTGGAGTCACATCTGGACAGTCTTCAAATGTCATTCCTTTCAGAGCCTTACCCCTGAATGTCGAGACTGAGCTGTCCCCTCCTCCTTGGTGCCATGTGGCCCCATGCACAGCCCGTCCACCTTCAGTCGAGTCCCCACGACGCCTCCTGGGTGTATGACACACTCTTCAGCTCGCAGCACTGGTATGGAAAGACGCTGGAGAAGAAATAAAAACTGCTGTCTTTTGTCATGAAATTGCATCCAGTCCCAATTCTGAAAACAAATGGCTCTAACTGTCAAACATTCTAAACTCAGGAAGTGGTGACCGCTGGTGCCTGTAAGCCCACTGGGGATGCCGCTCAGCTGAGTGATCCTCTGCGTCCTCCCGTCACTGCCTCCCAGACCGCGCACAGAGAGGGAGACCTCCGGGGCTCCCTCCTCAGCAGAGAGTAAGGGGCCGCAACACAGGCAATGCCAAAACCGGGCTCCGTCACCCCCAGGGACGTGGGGTGGGTGAGATTCTCCCACAGGGGAGACCCCAGCCCTCGCCGGGAGCCAAGACAGCACCGCTGGGAGAGAAGCGCGGGATCCAGGAGGAAGGGGACGAGAAGCAGGTGTCTCAGCGCCCGGTTCGTTTTTTCTGCTACAAAACCAGAATGCCTAGGACCAAGAGAAAGGAACGGATACATTCTCTGAGCGTCTTCAAGGAGAGGAAGGAGGAGGCTTTTGAAGTGAATGTGACCCTGAAACTTTGAAATAAGCTCAAACAAAAACAACAGAATGAGACTTTTTAATAAACAAAATAGCTTAACAAGTATGGAAAGAATCTGAAATATTGTTGGCAGAACCCACTCTGTACTATCTAGGAAGGAAAACGTACATGGGTGATGTTAGGGAGACTGGATGCATTTATGTCTCCCAAAGGTTGAGAGATGATAATTCGTCAATAACAGAATTCTGTGAATAAGTTACTAGTTTAATGTTGCTGAACTGAGCCGGGTGGGATTCGGAACTGGGCAGCGTGCCAGGCATTTGGTTAACACTGTGATCCATGTAAAAGTGAGAGGGAAGCATTCCCAGGACAAAAGTAGCTTCAATACTTAAGCCTTGTTTGTGCCTATGGAGGATTTTATGCTGGTCTTGATTTGCAAGCAAATATAATCCCAGGACTGAGAATCAAGATAGATCATCTGTGTGCCAGGATCTGAACAAATGGAAAAATAATCATCTTTGGTTCCAGACGACGACGATTTTGTGTTTTAATGATTACATAGAAAACGTTCTGATGCTGAAGCTCATACGGTTATATATTTGCTAAATGAAACGTTTAGCGCTCAGACTGATGTACAAATTACAGTCACTTTAGCAGAGACTGCAGGTAGGAAAAAAAGAATAGTAGAATCAATGTACCCTTTCTTTTAAAGTCTTTTATAAGAAATCATGGCAAAGGGGAAAAATAGTACACTATTTACATCAAATTGTGAAGAAATGAGGTTCAAGCCAACAAAATTTCTTGGATAAGTGAAGCATGTCTTTTCATTTCTATTTTAGAAACATTCGTTTTGTAGGAAATTCTTTCAAAATGATAGTGGCTACTCCCTTTCCCCCATATGAAACTAAATATACTTAGGATAATCTTTCTTTAATCACACATGGGCATTTGGGGATATGAGGAATTTTTATCTACATTGGGATTTTTTCCCATTATTCTTTATTTTGCCCTTCTCAGAAGCTACACTGTTGCCCCCAAACTCTCATATTAGTGTATGCACTAAGTGTTTGTCTATAGTTTGCTATAAAATGAAAAGAGCTATATAAATGTGGCAAGCTTAATAGAAAAATAGTGAAGGATGATCCCTGTTATTATTTGCCAATTTAAATGGTTTAGATAGCCAAGGTTCTATATATGAATTATTTGATTAAGAGAAGATTATTTATTGACCTCTGGGGAACCATCTCCGACCCAACTTCCCAGTCTGTTCTGTAATCCCCAGTCCCTCTACATTCAGCTGCAGTAAATGTTTTGCAGTCACAATCTCATTATCTCCTTGAGTGAAGGCCATTATCCGCTCTCCTCGAATTTCCATGTTCCATCCCTCTTTCATGACCAGATCAGGGAAAATGTATCGCTTTCCTGACAGTTTCTATAGCATCCTGATTATACTGTGCACTTAAGAATTGTACACACTGAGTTATGGAAAGTTAAGCACACACCAAAACTCGACCGCAGGCCCTCCTTGAGTGCAGGGATCAGTCTGTTTACATTCCTGTTCTCAGGGCAGCAGGTAGTTGCTAAAGCGACGCCTGCTGAAGTAAGTAACAGAGGAGTAACCTCTGTACCTGCACTGTGCCACCTCTCACTGTCAGCGCCACCTGTGTAGCACAGGTATTTTGTTTTCTCTCACTCATTAATGCTGTAAACATGGATCAAGCCTTATTACATCTCATCATTGCTCTTTTTACACCATCTCAGTTACAGTTTCTATAGATATGAGGGGATTGGGATGAGGGCAGGCAGGCGTCGTGGCAGAAGAGTGGGGAGTGACTAACACAATGTTTTGAGAACTCCAGCCCCAGAAGTTCAATAAGGAATTATGGGAATGAAGGAATTTTCCGTGTATCTTTGTCGTTTGGTTTTGGTTTTAACAGACCGTCTAAAACAGGGTGGCAGGAAACAAAAGATACTGTTGCTCCAGCAACGCCAGCTTCGCCTGGCCTCTCAAATGCTTTACCAGCTTTGTTGCTTTTTCCCACTTTAGGGAGGATACAGCATGATTTTCATGAGTCTGAAACACTTTTGCCTCCCTAGGTCCCTCCCCCCATTAAAAAGTATTAAATATTGGGCAGTGCCTGTGGCTCAAAGGAGTAGGGCATCAGCCCCATATGCTGGAGGTGGCAGGTTCAAATCCAGCCCGGCCAAAAACTGCAAAAAAAAAAAAGCATTAAAAATTGCAATTCATGACCTCGTTTGTAGGAAGATGAATATTATTCAGGCTAGATTACATTCATTTTATTCTCTGATTTTAAAGAAATTAAAACATTATCCTGGAGCATTGTGATGTAGGTGGGATGCCCGAGTACAGGATGAAGACCTAGGGCCTCCCATCAGCACATAATCTTCTTGCTGAAGTCTTCTTCCTTCCATGCTCAGCTTCTATGCATCCTTCAGACCTCAGATCAAAGTCAGGTGCTTAGGTGGGATTTTCTGGAATCTACCAGCACCTACAACCACCCAACCACTTCCCAAGCTAAATGAATACCATTCGCATCATTATTTGCTCTTTTTTATTACAAACATAAATTTTGTTTCTTTTTTGACAGATTTATTGAGGTGTGGCTGGCAAAAGTTGCATATGCACAGGGTATACAATGTGATGTTTTGATATACATACACACACACACACACACACACACACACATATGCACACACATTGTGAATTAGTCACCACAATCAGCTAATTAACGTATCCAACACCTCACATAGTTGCCTTTTGGGAGGGGGTGTGTTCTGAGAATACTTGTGATCTTCTGTTTTAGTAGGTTTCAACTCCAGTTTACATTAACTGCAACACAAGGCAGCCACCTACCCCTCATGTGAGTAACTGAATAGTAGGTATGTAAATGATTATTTGATTACAGTTTATCTGCCTTGGTAGATGGGCTCTCGCAGAAGTCCTGTGATATACCTGGTCTCTCATGTGTGACCAAGCCCTTGCTGCCTTCTCTACCTGTATTGAAAAGTGTCAGTTTGCAAATATATTTTCTTCATAATATGAAGGGATCCCCGGGCCTTTGGAAAGAGAGACGTTTCCACGGTTTTATTGCAACATGACAAGGGCCACCTGAGAAAGTCTGAGGAAGGAAATCATCAGAGAGCTGTGGGAAAGCACCACTTCCCCCACTGTCCGCGCACTGCCTGGAGCTGTGGGAAAGCACCACTTCCCC
>NW_003852457.1:4029821-4032087 GCF_000181295.1 Otolemur garnettii
TGTCCGGGCACTGCCTGGAGCTGTGGGAAAGCACCACTTCCCCCACTGTCCGGGCACTGCCTGGAGCTGTGCAGATGGAGGCCGGCTTCTTCTGCCACAAACTGGCTTTTGTTTCTGTGTTTTAATTTATAATGTGGAGCTTACAATATTTGCACAAGGCTGTGGTAAGAATCAAATAAGGTACAGAAATAATAAAACCCTCTGAATAGCGTTTCTGGAATTCACGAGGGGAATCACTGTAGACCTTCTGTTCTGGGAACGTTTGAAGGACGGCTATATTGTATCCTGGTGTACCTGTAGCTCTTTTTGTGGTAATGAGTAGGATTGCATTCTACAACTCTAAGGACTTATAAAACCAGTAAATACCTTCATTAACCTAGCTACTAAGCCTCATGTGTTTGTAGATTTTAGAATGCTTTCTCTGTGTTTCATCATCACATCTGCCAGGCACCTATATCTATCTATCCCTGGCCAATAGGAACTGGTGCTCATATAAAGGTGATTAGTTGGTCCTGTATCTGTCTGCTGCCTATTTTAACCACTGCAGCAGCACAGGAAGAGTGGCACTCCAAACAAAGTGTCATGAGAAAGAAGCAAAGAAAGACACTGGAGAAGAGCAGTAGATCTTGAGGACAGTCTTTTGAAGGGATTTGTCCTGACATTTGAGTGAAGGAGGAGTCCCACTGGGGAATGAACAGTCAGGAGCAAGACTGACCCTTCAAGGGAAGACAAATTAGATGCTACATTGCACGAGGCTAGGAGAACAGGTTATTGGGTCTCCGCATTACCACAAAGGTCAATACATAGATAACAAATAGGAAGAATGTTTTTAAGAAGAACGAATACTCTGTTCACAGGGAAGCCTCAAAGATGATTGCTGGAGAGAAAGGGCCTCTGGCTCTGTGAGTGGTTTCTGGTAATAGAAAGGAAGCTGTGAACAAATTTTATTTTTCACAAAAAGAAAAGGAAAATATAACTAAAGAACAATTACATTATGGCTATGGCACATGGAGCAGATAAAGATATTTAGCTAAAGCAATTATTTCAAATGCTAGTGTTTGTGCTGCCCAGAATAATTGAAGAAATGTCTTCTAATCTTAAAGTGCATGTCAGCCTAGATCTGAACTAACCATATGTTTATTACCCTATACAACAAAGTATTATATTAATGTCTTTATCTCTGAAGAGTTGACCGGCTTTCTTTAGCATGCTGTTTACTAAATTGATCCTCAGACCATTGTGAAGGTTATATTATGGTTACTTTCACTTACAATATATCGATTCATCCAGTGTTTATTAAGATCCAAACATCTTGTTAGATGTTTAGAATATAGCCATTAGCAAGGAAAACAAAACCTTTGTCTTCTTGAAACATCTATCTCAGTTACAGGAGGCATCCCGTGTGTGTGTTAGCTGACAATTAACTTTAGATGGGGATGGAACCATCTAACCTTAATTGGAAAATGGAACAAGATGATAGGTTTGAGTGACTCTTCAGCACCTTTGAGGAGGATGGCTGCACACAGTCTTCTGAAGAAGTGATATTTTATTAAAGAACTAAAAAAAGTGAAGGAATATAACATACAAATATCTGGGGGTGAAAGAGGAAGAGGATGAATCAGTAAAAGGACAAATGAGTGTAAATAATCCAAAAGAAAATAACTGTTTTTTTAAATCAAGTTTTACTGCACATTTATTCTTAAAATGTGGAACATATAGTATGAAGATTTTATACTAAATAAATGATAATCAGTAAGCCACAGAAAGAGGAATTTACACTTTTGAGGCAACAAGAGCACAAGTAGGGTCAGGTGGGCCCAGTGCAGAGAGGTGGGTGAAGGCTAGTGGGGCCAGTGCAGGGAGGGGTAGAAGCCAGTGGGGCCAGTACAGGGTAGGTGGAGGCCAGTGGGGCCAGTGCAGAAAGGTGGGTGGAGGTCAGTGGGGCCAGTGCAGTGAGGTGGGTGGAGGATAGGTGGGGTCAGTGCAGGGAGGTAGGCAGAGGCCAGTGGGGCCAGTGCAGGGAGGTGGGTGGAGGCCAGTGTGGCCAGTGCAGGGAAGTGGGTGGAGGCCAGTAAGGCCAGTGCAGGGAGGGAGGTGGAGGCCAGTGGGGCTAGTGCAGGGAGGTGGGTGCAGGCCAGCTGAACCCAGTGCAGGAAGGTGGGTGCAGGCCAGCTGAGGCCAGTGCAGGGAGGTGTGTACAGGCCAGCTGAGGCCAGTGCAGGAAGGTGGGTACAGGCCAGCTGAACCCAGTGCAGGGAGGTGGGTA
>NW_003852457.1:4033842-4058346 GCF_000181295.1 Otolemur garnettii
TGAGGCCAGTGCAGGGAGGTGGGTACAGGCCAGCTGAGCCCAGTGCAGGGAGGTTGGTGCAGGCCAGCTGAAGTCAGTGCAGGGAAGTGGGTGGATGGTGGGTGGGACCAGTGCAGGGAGGTGGGTCGTGCCAGGTCTGGTAGGATTTGAACTGTCCCTGTGTACTCTGACAGTTCCCCCCACAGCAAAATCACGGCCTGCTTTACTTTTGCATCACACTATTTAGAAAGTGTTTCCTATCTGTCATTTCAGGGAATGTTGCAACAACGTGGGTGGAACTGTTGCTTCTATTTCAGGATGCATATATGATGCTTAAGAAGGTGGTGTTACTCCTCAGCCTGTGGGAACTGTCTCACAGTTCATCACTTCTTTTCCACAAATGTCCTCACTAAATGGTTTCAGCAGGCTGGCACAGGAGCTTTGCAGGGTCAGGGACATCTTTTTTGTCTTCCTCAAGTTAACAGGCTTCTCTAATTTGTACATTCTTGCTCACACCGTTACCAACCTTCAGAATTCTCATCCATGCATTCCCATGATGGCTGTTTATGGAAAACGTGTTATCCTGCATTACAACCGTGGATCCACATGCCCATGCCTCTCTCCTGATCTATGAACTCCTCAACACCAGTGACTGCTTTTTCACCTGGGTGTCTAGTACTACTGTATTACTGATTATATCACTGTGGACAGAGAACAAAAAGAAGTGCTTTATGCTGTCAGAAGAAGATGCTCCCCACCCCCATTGCGAAGGGCTCAGGCCCAAGTGTTTGAAGTTGCTGTGCGCTGTGACACCTAAGCACTCTACATCTCAAAAATAATAATAATAAAGATAAAAGGAAAGGATTTTTTCACCCTGGTTTTATCTAACATTTCCCTAGGGCCCTTCATCATCAGGTCCTAAAGTAGATGCTGAATGACACTGTTTGCTAAGGTGTTAATAGTTTCTAAAGACTTCGCACAGAAGCCTAGCATGAAATACCTTTGCATGCAAAGCAGTGGCCACAGGGAAGGGTGTGGAGAATGTCCTAACCCACAGTGATCTAGATTTCAGGCACTGGTGAAGACAGTGATAATATTACTCCTTTTTCCTGCCACATGTTTGGTCACTAACCCATGCCTACTGAGCCCGTACAAAGAACAAGGTGGTGGGGTAGGAAGTAGGGTTAGACAAACAGAAAACAATGAACAGAAACTCAGAATTATTAAAGTATGGATTCCACACCCTCTGAGAAAGCAGTCAGCACAAGATGTTGTGAGGACACGTGGAAGGTCATGTTTTTCTTTCTTAATGGATTAGGGCATTCTTACCAGAGAATGTATGCCCTTAACTCCACCCAATAACCTTCACATGTTAGGTAATCAATAAATGTCTAAGGCTGGGCACAGTGGCTCGCTCACACCTATAATCCAAGCACTCTGGGAGGCCAAGGCAGGTGGACTGTCTGAACTCAGGAGTTCAAGACCAGCCTGAGCAAGAGCGAGACCCCATCTCTAAAAATAGCCAGGCATTGTGACGGGTACCTGTAGTCCCAGCTCCTTGGGAGACTGAGGCAAGAGGGTCGTTTGAGCCCAAGAGTTTGATGTTACTGTGAGCTATGAGGCCATAGCACTCTACTGAGGTTGGCCTGGTGAGACTTTGTCTCAAAAAAAAAAAAAATTAAAGAAGCAAATAAATGTACAATAGTTAGCTGGAAATAATGTCTAAGCAGAGTCCTCCAAGATAAGGTACCTAGAGGTGCATGTGTGTGTGTGCATCTTCAAACAGAAATTTGTGGCTTCAGTCCTAGCACCTGTCAATTTGTGGCTTCAATCCTAGCACCTGGCCATTGATCCAAACCCCACAGTACTTGCTCTGCTAATATCATCAATGTGTTTAACCTCTCTGGCTCTTAGTGAGGTTCTCCAGAAAACAGAAATTTAAAAAAAAAAAAGCAGTTATTAATGCAATTGTAGTGAGTGTCAGGTGAGATAATATGCAACATTCTCGGGCCATGGACCTCTTCAGTTTGTCTTAGTCTCCTGCCGGTGTGCTGTTGTTCCTGTGACTATGATGGGACCCAGACAGCATAACTGCTCTAGGGCTAAAGATGATAATGTGCAAATATTCAAAATTCATAAATGTTATGTGCGGAAACTAAGACCACCGGAGGGGCATCACATAATAAGTGGCCATGAGGTTGTTAGAACAGAGTTTGAGGACAGGGCCTCCTGGCTACCCCTCTGGAGACGTGAACATAAGTTGTCTTAGGTTAAAGTGAGGGAATGAGAAGTCTGGAGAAGATAAAATTTCAGGAGTGAAAGAACAGCAGTGTTATTTGGTAAATGTTTAACAACCAGCTTTCCACAAAAATAGCATTTGTTTATGTATTTTATAACATTTTAAAGTGTATGATTATCATAAATTGTATAGTATCAGGAGTATATAGGACACAATTTAGAAATAATAATAAAACAAACAGTAATATTTATTGGATGTTCTATACACCTGTAACTTTAGCATGACCTGCTATCTCTTGCAATATCTACCATAAGTTTTTGTTTGGTTTGGTTTTGTGTAGAGACTAGGTATTGCTGTATTTTGTAGGCTAAAATTCAATGGTTATTTACTGACACCATCATAACATACCATAGCCTTGAACTCCGGGCTTCAAGGGATCCCAGTGCCTCAGCCTCTTCACGTAGCTGGGACTATAGGCATGCACCATTAGTAGAGAGGGATCTTGGTCCTCTCGAATTCCTGAGCTCAAGCAACCTACCTGCATCTGTCCCCTGGAGTGCTGGGACTACAGGCATGCCAGCAAACTCACCTGCCATTAGTTTCTATAACTGAATTGCCAACAGTAGTGTCACTAACTAAATGCATGAATAAATGTTTATTTAGCATTCACTTAAGCAGAAACAGTTGTTCACATCATTGACAAAAGGAATAACACAAATGTCAGTTAATATGTTTTTATTTATATAATAAGCAAAGTAAAAGTGAAACATCAGACATGTATGTCAGAACTTTGCACAACTTCTTTGTTAAATTGCCTAAGAATCTCTTGGACTAGATAAATATTTCTTTGATATTTTGTGCTCCCCACAATATAATTGTCACTAACACGGCACATTTTTAAGTTTAATCTGCTTTATTCATATTTTATTCAGCATTTTCTTAAATTTAGACAATCAAAAGAACAATAATTCTAGCTCTTATTTTTAGCATTTTCTAATTGCCGTGATGTAAATACTTTCAGCATGGCCAATTTTAAACTTCCAGTGGGACACTTCTAAGTACAGAGTTGGGATAACTGTCACCCTTAATAGTATTTCCAGCTATATATTCAATGGCATAGATGATATTAAAATCTAATAAAGCATTTAGGAAGTTGATTTTGGTGTTTATCTTGGTGATTGACATAATTTATTAAAGTTTACATAATTTTAAGTTTATGTAGATTTTTTTAAATAATGGCAGTCAATGACAGGAAGATAAAAGATGAATAAGCAGAGGACTATGATATCTCCAGGTAAGTCACATTGGAGTGACTTTCGAGTCAGTATTATGAAGGTTAATTTTTTTATCTGTGTAAGTGAACTTGTCTCTGTGTGAAGGTGTGTGTTGGAGAAGGGTACGCTCTTACACCTAAGGATTCTTAATTAATAATGGGTATTCTCTGGTCACTTTGTTCTGTAGTTTGTTTTCAGTAAGTGATTCTCTGCCTGCTGTCCTAACTCAACCATGGTTTCAGCTCTAAATATCTGCCAGGGGATGGTCCTTCACGTAATATTTAGACAGGAGGCTGTGATCCAAAATGCAAAGATGAGTTCCAAGACCATGTCAGACTGATGATCTATCTCACCCATCTATCTCTCATAGGGTGTCGTGGTGGGTTTGATGCTTTTCTTGCGTACGACATTACATCTCCTTTGAACTTTCAAGTTTGGGCAATTGCCAATGTGGGGAAAATTTGATATCTTCTAAACCAGTTTATCCTCTCCATCAAGTAACTTAGCATCTCTAGGAAGGCAAATGTTGAAGATTGCATTGGAATGAATTCTTATTACTGATTTTAAATATAGAAATAAAAGATGCTAAAGGTCAGAAGGAAGGTCAATTTTGCCCTTGGGACTATTGCAGGCACCTTGATCTGATTCCATCTCTGAAGTTTTTCTCTGTGCACGCTGGCTACTCCAGAGCCTATGACTCTCTTGGGAAGGAATTATCCACTGAGGAAGGTTTAATGACCCCAACAGACCTCCATGGCTCCTGTGTGCCTCTTGGCAGCCAAGTGTAAAAAGCTCCCCCGGGGCTAGTAAAACAGCAAAATCTCAGAGCTGAAAGGCAATTTGGAAAGCATCTAATCCAACTTCCTTGTTTGCCACAGGAGAATGTTAAGATTGGGAGAGGCAAGGCTGGAGAGGTGCAGAATTAGACCTGAAACTGCAGAGTCTGCACCCCCATCCCAGTGGACAGGTTTCCGTCAAAGACCACACTCCTGGAGACCGTGGGGAACTGCGCAGAATAGAATAAAAAATTAAATGGGGATTCAAGCCCCAAATGCCACTGTATTTTAGGAGAGAGAAATACAAAGAGGAGAAATATTAAAATATTAGTATAAATATTAGTATTGACTAGGATTGTATTAGAGACTAGAAGTCTATTACTAATAAGTATAATTATAAGTTGGGAGTTTAATAGAGAGATTTTGGGGGAGAAGATGTTGACATGAGCCTTGAATAATGGGGATGTCACCAACCTACTTGATGTCATCCTTATGCCAAAATATGGCTCCTCACAGTTTTTACCACATTAATAGGGTGAGAAATTAAGGCTCAGAAAGTGTAACAAATTTAGAGAAAAATCACTCCTCTATTTTATATGTGCGGGTGTTTAAGAGAGAGATTTCTGAGAGAGAGACATTGATGGTTGGACCAGATTATTAAGGTGTAATTTACTGGTATTGAATGCCTAGATCTTAAGTGTAAGATGTGATGATTTATTTTTTGAGACATAGTCTCACTCAGTCACCCTGGGTAGAGTCCCATGGTGTCACAGGTCATGACAACCTCAAACTCTTGGGTTCAACGGATCCTCTTGCCTCAGCCTCCCTAGTAGCTCTGGGACTATAGGCAACCCCTAATTTTTTTTTTTTTTTAAGAGATGGGGTCTCACTCTGCTCAGGCTGGTCTCAAATTTCTGAGCTCAAGCAATCTTCCCATTTCGGCCTCTCAGAGTGCTAGGATTACAGGAGCAAGCCACTGTACCCAGGGAGTTTGATTAATTTTCCAAAATGCAAACCCCCATGTTATCCACACTCCCGATAAGATGTAAAAACAGATTCATCAACTCCAGAAAGACTTTTAAGACTCTTCCAAGTCAGTTGTCATCCTAATCTCTCTCCTCTAGGCAACCGCTGCTTTGATTACTAGCACAATAGATGTGTTTTGCTTGCTGTAGAGCTTCGTACAAATGTAATTATACGATACTAATAATGTGCAATTTTGTGTCTCCATTATTCTGGTTAGCATAATATTTTTGATTATCATCCATGTTGTGGCATGAATTAATCGTTTGCCCCTTTTAACTGGTAAGCACAATTCCAGTTGTTTGACGATACTACCATCTGTTTGCACATTCTTCTTTGGTGAATATTTGAGGGTTATTTCAGTTCTTAGGTATGACAAATAAAGCTGCTATAAATATTCTTGTACAAGACTTCTTATGTGTCTATTTAATTTCTCATGGGTAAATACCAAGGAATAGAATTGCTGAACCAAAGGATAGGTGAGTGATTAACTGTAAAAGAGACTGCCAAACATTCCCCCCTTTCTGTTTTTATCATTTCACACTTTCACCAGCAATGTATCTTCATGAATTAATAGTGTTACTCCTTCAATTAAGAGTGGAGTGGGAGCTCATGTAGATTTTCATTTGTATTTCTTCAGTAACTAGTAAAGCTGAACACTTTTCCAGGTGTTTATTGGCCTCTCAGCTAGTTTCTTCTGTGAAATGACTGAGTTTTTGCTATCGGGTCCTTATTTTCCTTATTGAGGTATGGAATCTTTTGTTTGTGTGTTTAGTATTTTCTGAATACATCCCAATACATTCCTTTGTCCTATAAAGTTTTGCCGAGGCATTCCCCTAGTTTGTCTTTGAGGAACAGATGTGTTCATTTAGTATAATTTATCTCCTTTTAAAATAAATGCATTGCTTTCTCGGTATTAAGAAATCTTTATATATGCCAAGGATGTGAAGGTTTTCTCTTATGACTTATTTTTAAGATGCTTTAAACTTCTAGAGTGTAAATTACTTCTATAATATAACTTACACTATTTTTTTGTATGATATGTTTTGGAAATGACCTTTTTATAAGAGAGAAATTTGAAATATAAAGAACTAGATTAGAGTAAAAAGACAACATGTATATATATGTTAAAATACACTCATTTTATGAGTTTATTATGTTAGTTCTAGTCAAAATAAACTTCAAATAGGGAGGATTACCTAAAATAAAGATAGCTATTTCATGATGATGAAAGAACAAGAAGATGCAACCATCCTGTATGGAGGCATAATAACAACTAATTAACAACAAAGCTTGATCACACATGAGAGCAAAATATTGACAAAAACAAATGTAGAAATAGAATATTTTACAATAATAGTTTGAGCTCTTGATTCAATAGACAAGGAAATCAATAAAGGTTGGGAACATTTGAACAAACTATTAGCCAAAATAAACTAATTGATATTTAGAGAACTTTGTATGCCACAACTGAAGAATACACTTTATTTTCAAGTACATGTAGAAAAATAATAAGGATATGCCATGGTTTAAATGTTTGTCTTCTCTAAAACTTATATTGAAACTGAATCCCCAGTGTGGGAGTATGGAGAAGTGGGGCCATTTAAAGGTGATTGGATGATGACATCTCCACCTTCAGGTTTGAATCAATCCATTCATGGATTCAGGGGTGGTGACGTCTTTTGCCTTCAGGATTGGTTGAGTCCATTCAGGATTCAGGGGTGAGTGGGTTCAAGGATTAATGAGTTATCAGGAGAGTGATACTTGTGGGCTTACAACAACAACAACAACAATAATAGTAATAAGGCAAGTTCCCTAAGAATGCCATCTCAGCCTCTGGCCATGTGAGGCCCTGCACTGCCTCAAGTCTCTCCAGAGAGCCCTCACCAACAAGAAACCCCTCATGGGAGGCAACCCATCAGCCTTGGTCTTTTCAGTTTCTACATCTGTAAGAAATATGTTTATTTTCTTAATGAACTACCCAGTTTCTGATATTCTGTTATGAGCAATTGAAAACCAACTAAGGCCTTGAAAGATTCTACCTGGCAGCTTCTCCTTTTAATTTAGAATGTTTAGTCCAGTTGCATTTAATTTACATGTTGATATGGTTGCTCACATTATTTGTTATTAGTTTTTTTTTTTTTCTCTCTCTCCTTAGTTGCCTAATTTTGGATTAATCATGTTTTTATTTTTTTTTCCAGTATTCCTTCCTAACTCCTCTTTAAACATTTTGTGAATGTTAATTTTATGATTTCTTTAACAGTAGATATAATACAGATTATAATAGCCATTTTCATCTCATCATCATCTCTGATGAATTAATATACCAGTTGGTGTACAATGTAAGGAGCCTTGGAAAGTACATGTCCATTTATTTGTCTCCTGTCCTTTTTTGAATGAAAACGTTATTTTCATTTTGTTTGTTTGTTTGTTTGTTTGTTTTTTGTTTTTTGCAGTTTTTGGCCAGGGCCCAGTTTGAACCCACCACCTCTGGCATATGGGGCCGGTGCCCTACTCCTTGAGCCACAGGCACTGCCTATTTTCATACACTTTTTCTACATATGTAATAAAAGTTAAAATGCTTCATTTTCACTTTTGCTTTAAAATTCAATTCCCTTTAGAAAAACTGAGAATGGAAAACATTTTCACACATTTCTTTTTGTATCTAGTACCCTTCATTCCATTGCATAGGGCCAAGTCTCTATGTGACATCAGGTACCTTCAGCTTAAATGAAAATGTGTTATGTTCTAAGACATTTAAAACAAAAAGAAGAGCAAAAATGCTTCCATTCCAAGCTCTCCTTTGTTCTTCATTTTCAAGGATTCATAGACATGATAAAATCAACTAAAACTTTAGTTGTAAAAATCAATTGGATAATTTTCAACAGTTGTCCACACATTCCCACGGAGGCCTCTGCTGGTCCCACACACAGTGAGGCTCCTGACTGGAAGAAGTGAAAACTTGACAAGTAACAGGGCCGTTATTAAGAACACATTCATTGATTTAAAGACTAATTGTCTAAAAACAATTATTGATTTTTTTTATTCTTAATGTTTATCTGATGCCATGCTAAAATGTCAATTTTTTAATCATGCAAAATAAATATTATCTTTGTTTTTATAAATGAAAACAGTGACAAGCAAAGAATCCAAATAAAACTAATCCTATATCTTACAGATTGAAAAGGTCATGCCAGAATCTGAGCACAAGAAAGTCTGAACCTAAAGTCAATTCACCATGTGTCTGCACACTATTAGCAAGAAGTTTCTACAGTAGAAATTTATAAGTGAGAAAACACTTTATAAGTTGCATGTGATTCAGTGTGCTAATAACTTTGAGTTAAAAGACCAGGATTTACACATCTTAGGCAAGTCAGTTACTTTTAGGAGTTAGAGTCTCCTTGGAGTTACTGAGAATATCACGTGGCTAGAATTTAGTGGATGTTCCATAGTTGTTTTTTTTTTTTTTTATGAATACAAGTATAAATAAATGTAACCTTTTCATTATGGATCTCTTTAAAAACAAAGTTTCAGTTAGAATGATAGGAGAGAAAATACGTTTGAATTATTATTTTAAATAAGAATTTTGAAGGAAATATTTAATTGGGGTACAGTTCAATTCATTACTATGAGCTTTTGCAACCATTTTTAATGCAAAAGTTGTAATTACTATATTGGTTCTTTTTATTTAAGTAAATGTCCCTCATCTCAGATAAAACATGTGCTTCATTTATAGCAATATTTAAAACAATAATTTGTTTATATTATGTCCTCTGATTGCAAAAATAAAAACAACTAAAGTATTATCTTGGGCAAATCAGTGGATGTCTATTTGCCTCGTTTTCCTGACCTGTAAAAATAAGACAATGGTTAAGAAAAAGAAAAAAAGCCAGCGAGAGTGTCTACATCATTGTCTTGCTGCAAGAATGATTGAGGGAGATAAGATAGGTACTGCAGTTCTTAACAGAGTGTAGATGAAATGAATTAAAAACAGCCAGTGGAGGCAGCACACTGGTGTTCACACTGAACTGCTCTAAGTCTCCGGTTTCCCATGTACTGACGGTGAGACTTTGGGTAAAAGACCTAGTGACTCCGTGCCTGAGCCTCAGATTTCTCACTCCAAACAAGAAATAAACAAACGCTATTTATGTCATAGGCATGTAGGGATGTTTCAATAAGATAATACTAAAGTTAATATTAATTAGATATCTACTATGTATGAGAAAATATGTTAACCCTTTATCTGGATTATATCATACTGAAGAGGCAATAAAGCCTGGTGTGAAAAGCAGAGACCAGACCCTCCTGCCCAAGTTCCCATGTGGGCTTTCACACTCATCAGCTATCAAAATTGGCCAGTAGCTCAACCTTTCTGGACATCAGCTTACCATATGAAAAAGGATTGATTATATCTAGCAACATAGTTCTCATGAGGACTTGAAAAGGTAAGTAGTCTATTCTTCTTAGCTGTCTTGTTTATTGAGTCCACAGAACAATGTTCTTACCTTCCACACTATTCTCAGATCTGCTGATAAGCTCATTTCCGAATGTTGGCTCTGCCACGTAGTCTTTCTGGACCCTATTACTCTTCTGTTTCAGATGCAAATGCTAACAATACCTGCTCTGGACACCCAAACAAGTTGCAAGTATCAAATGTGTGGATGTTGGTAAATGGACCAGGCTCTTAGAACAAGAAGATCCTTGGAGATTCAATTGTCTAAACCCTAATTTTCTGTATTAGGAACTGCAATGTCTGTCTTCTTTTGGAGCTTGTTCAGATTCATGCACAGTGACTAGCACACCCCAAATTGGACATAGTTTCCATTTCTACTTCTTCAATCACACCATTCACTAAGGACTTTGAATCTTGAATCAGAAAATATAGTCAAGTTAGTCAACACCCGCCAGGAACATACCTGCAGTTACACAAGGTGGACTTATCATCTTGTGCATAAAGGAAGAACATGGACCATAAGAATCATGGAATTTCTCATTAAGAAAGAAGGTGGTAGAAAGAATCTATTGTTAAGTTTTGGGCTTTGGCTGGTTGACTTAGGGAAGGATAGAAGGAAGGAAGAGATTCCCCTAGATCAGATGCTATTCCAAACCTAGAGGCAATTATAATACTGGGTTGAATATGTCAAAAAGTCTTATTTGCAAGGAGAGCTGATTACAATGAAAATGATTTGTAAAGCAGGACCTCATTCATTTTAGCCAAAAGAGGGAACATTTGGCATTTTTTTTTACCAGGAAACGTAATGTTTCCAAAATCCAGGCTTTTCATCTGTGAATTGGGGATATCGTTGTAAGCAACTATTTCAGGCACCTTTTCCTGTGGCTAGTCTTGGAACGGACTCAGTAACTGTGAGTTTGTGTCCTCTTACTCCCTAGCTAACATTAGTTAATAATTTTTGTGTTTCCCATGGTTTTACACATCAGTGTTCCAGTTCTCAGCCTGCATGATCTGATCAGGAGAAAACCCTAAAAGATACTCACAACCAGTCAAGCCAGCTGTTCTCCCAGAAGAAAAACAAAACGAACACAACATTCCTGCCAGCACGATCATCTCCTTATGGGTTCCCTGCCCTTCTTGGCTTTTTCACTTATTTTGTGCTGCAGGGTCAGGTGTGTGAACCACCTCTCTCAGTTTTGCTGTCCAATAGGGTAGTCCACTGTAATAGATCTTCTCCCAAATGAAAATCCTTTAAAAAAGGTGAAAATTATGGTAATACCAGCCTGCAGCTGAATCCTAGATGGTCGCAGAGTTTTGCGCTAGTGCATTCAATATTAGGGAAGCTATGAGTATTCACAAACTGACTGTGATGATTGATTTTACATGTCACCCTGACTGAGCTAATGGATACCTACATTGTTTGCGGGATCAAGGGCATTTCTGAAAGACATAAGCATCTAAATCAGTAGACTGAGTAGAGCAGACCCTTTCTTGTTAATTAGAACATCTTCCAATACATGGAGGATCCTGATAAAGCACAAAGATGAAGGAAAGGCAAAGTCTCTCTGTGACCTGGAATATGTCATCTTTTCATGCTCTGAGACATTAGAATTTTTGGTTCTTGGGCCTTCAGTCGCCAAAACTTAAACCAGCTAAACCATTGTCTCTATCTCCAACCCCACTCAAAGTGAAAATTGCACCATCATTGTCTCTATCCCCAACCCCACTCAACCTGAAAGTTGTACCATCAGCTTCCGTGTTTTTTATGCCTTTGGACTCAAACTAAATTACACCTCTGCATGTTCAGGGTTTCCAGCATTGAGACTATGCACTGTGGAATCTCTTGGCCGTTGTAATCATGAGGATCAATTTTATTAATCAAAATTAATCAATATTATCAATTTTATTAATCTAAATTAATATTTTGTCTATCTAACTATTTAACTAGCTAGACATTATTAGTTATTTTTCTCTAGAGAACTCTAATACATTTATATCTCTATTTTTAAATACATTTATAGCTCTATTTCTTTAATACATTTATAGCTCTATTTCTTTAATACATTTGTATCTCTATTTTTTTTGAGACAGAGTCTCACTTTGTTGCCCTCAGAAGAGTACTGCTAGCTAGACATTATTAGTTCTTTTTCTCTGGAGAACTCTAATACATTTATATCTCTATTTTTTTAATTAACGTTTAAAAACGTAATTGAGACATGCTTCACCTCAAAAATTTATCATATCTTTGAGTTGGAACATTCCAATTCCACTCTTTTAGTTTTGTTTTTAATATGCAATAAAGCATTAACTATAGTCTCCCTGTTATGCTACTGAACACTAGGTCTTATTGCTCTATTTAACTTTTTTTTTTTTTTTTTTTTTGAGACAGAGTCTCACTTTGTTGCCCTCAGAAGAGTACCATGGTGTCATAGCTCACAGCAACCTCAAACTCTTTGGGCTCAAGCGATTCTCTTGCCTTAGCCTCCTAAGTAGCTGGGACTACAGGTGCCCATCACAATACCTGGCTATTTTTAGAGAGAGGGGACACAAATAAATGGAAAGATATTACATGTTCATGGATTGGAAAATTCAATCAATATTGTTAAAATGTCCATAATGCAATTTTCTTAAATCAAAAGAAAAGGAAGAAGGGTGACAAAAATTGCACATTTGAATTTTTCTATCCTTTGTGTACTCAATGATTCATCATCATAGTACACAATTAAGAGCCAATAAAAAAGAAGAAATTTAATTTTCTTCCTCAGATTTTCTTAGCAAATGAAGTGAGTTAATAGTGTTGATTCAGACTGAAGAATTTATCTGCATCTTGGTGTATGTAGATTTACCATCTACATGCAATGTTAACAAATCAGACAGCTTGACTGTTCCATGAGGGTGTATAGGTTCCCTTCCACCCCTTTCCCTTCCATTAATCACTGTACCTTGTAACCTGGCCTTGAAACATCACAATGATGTTTTGTTGCACTAATTTATAAATGTACACAGTGCAGTATCTGCTATTTTCTGAAGCAAACCAAAGGTGAATTTCTCAAGGTTCTTACTGCCTTATTAGCAGCATTTGATGGGTCTTTTATACCCTATATTAGATGAAAATAAACTAGATTGCAAATTATTTCTTTTTTAATTTTAAACAAGTACCAACTTTTGGTCAAAATTGTGTAGGATAGAGTAAACTTAAATTGAATTCTATTAACCAATATAAATGTATTTTTACAAGCATAGTTATACTGAAATAAAATTTTGAAAAGAAAAACAGAGAGACAATAAAAACCTTAGGTTAAAGCATAGTATTTGAAGTAAATTTATTTATTTATTTATTATTTTTGCAGTTTTTGGCTGGGGCTGGATTTGAACCCACCACCTCTGGTATATGGGGCTGGTGCCCTACTTCTTTAAGCCACAGGTGCCACCCTGAAGGATTGCCATGCCCATTTATTATAAACGTCACTTTACCTTTATAATAAATGGGCATGACAATTAGTTACCATGTATGAAGATTGTGGGGGGGGGTGTGTTTTTATACACATTTCTCAGTTTTGACACTGTAAGAACTGCATGAGGAGGTCTGTATAAAACAGCAAAGTGTACACATTGAAAGGACTTAACCAATTTTAGTTTTATCATTACTTTTACTTCTGTGTTTTTATTATTATTATTACTACTATTAGTTTTTGCAAATTAGAGCCAGTTGATGCCAGACCTGCATTCCTAGTTTTTATTCATTACCTGTCTAGACATAACAAGGTTAATTACCCTGAGTTTCAGCAACCCCAATCCATTAAAACAATCACAAAATTGAAAACAATATTTACAAAGCTCCATGTACTATACTTAACACATAGTAAGCCATGAGAAAATGGTCACTTATATTCTTTGCCATACCATCTTAACCACATAGCTGTGGTTGGTTCAGGTAGGCCTTGGACGTCTTCAAGGTAAATTTCTCTGGAAATCAAACCCTGCCTCTGTTTTTCTTCCTAAGAACTCTGTACTGAGGGAGAATGGACTCTCCTAACTGCCCCTGGCATAGTTCTCATGGGCTTATATGAAAAGGACCCCCCTGATGGTTTCCTCACCTAGTCTTCCCTTGCCAACAATTGGATGGCAAGGCCACATTGCTAAGGAGGAGATCATAGACCACACATTTTTGTAAAATTTGAAAACATTTGTAGAGAAATGCATTAAGAATGCTCTCTCCTTCTCTATGTTCCCCTCTGGCATACTTCCCCTCATTTGGGGTGGCATTGAGGTTGCTATGGGCATTTGGGGGTTCAGGCAGGTATTTACACAGGTAAGAGTATGTCTAGTTAAGTGATTGCCTACATTTATTGGAGAAATAGTTTGTGAAAATTCTTCTAATGCACCCAATGTCATGATCTAAAAGAGTTAGAACCCAAAGCCTGCTGCAGTAGGATGTTAAGCTGGCACCAAATGCCCAGTATGTGAGGGGATTGATTTCCCCACCCATCTTGGGGAGGGTTGAGCATTAACTGTTCTTATTCCAGTTCTGAAGTACATGAAAAAGCTCACTGCCCTACATTCCCTCATTCAAATTACATGTCATCTTAAGAGAGAAAAAGAATCAGTTTTGCTTCCAAAGCAATAAACAAGTGACAAATTTTGGTACCAAGCTTCATGTCCTGCAACTGGTGCCAGAACTGACAAGGAGTCAAATATTTCTAAACTATTCATAGATAATAACCAATAAATAAAACAAGAACTGATGTTAGAGGAGTCAGTGAACCATTCTTTCTATTTTCTTTGTAGAAAATTATATTATAAAATCACTGTCAAAGAGACAATCAAAAATATGCAGCTAAAAATAATGGAGAAAGTTCCTACATAATTTTACCAGGAAGCTAATTCATCTAAATACTATGTTTATTTTAATGGATGCATTGATACCTATTAGTTTCTTAATTTGTAATTTTTGAGTGATTTATATTTTCATTCTAATTAAATATTTACTTTTGTAATTTTTAAATTCTATTTAATTTATCTTTCTTAATCAAGTCTTCCCCAAAACTTTCAGCAATACAAAATCTATGTCCACCACTGAGGCAGGGCACTTTGACAAAGTATGATTTTATAGCAGAAGGTAACTCAGCATTCTAGTAAACCTGCTCACGTATGTCCACAGCAATGGCTGCTAAGTATCTTAATCAAAATTGCAGAAAGTTAAAGGGTATTAACACCCATGTTTAACCAGGAAGAATAAATCATAAATTGTAGGCTATTATGAGGGGATGACTGTGACATAAATATTTGGAAAATCTGTCTCCTGCTCTCTGTTTTCCCTCAGTAGTTATCCATAATTTTTCTGTGAACTGCAGTAGCTAGATGCCCCCCTGCTGCTGGTGTCTTTCTGACTAGCCCACGCTTCCCAAATCCACCAGGCTTCTCTTTCTAAAAATACACATTCAACACAACTCTTTACATTTTGTCAACTCACTCTGGCTTCTCAGGACATTTGTCCTTTGAGCACATCCTAAAAGGATACATCTCCAGGCGGACAAAGACCCACAGCCTCACAGCTTAAGAAACATGTGGCACCTCTATACAAGCACAGAGACACACACACACATATACATACAGGGGTCAGGTTTAGGACACAAAATTTGGCTTGTAAAACTTGGATAAATTCTCGGCCTCCTCTGCCTCTTTAACCAGGACATTCATGCATTTAACAACTTCAGGGACCATGGAGACCCTTCTGGCCTTGCTCAGTTAGCACGCCCCCGATGGTTTCACATAACCTAGGGCTGCCTCTGGACTCTCTTTTGTTCACTGTATTCTAGTGAAGCAAAGCTAATTGCAGATTTTCCATTGCACCTTAATAGTATATTTCTTAAATGTCCCCAAGCGCTTCTTGGCTTTGATGCTCACGTCAGGTACCTGACTCTCCAAGGAGACTACGTGGCCCCCTGTCTCAGCAAGGCCTCCTCCTCCTCCTCTGTTCCCCAGGGCGTGCTCTGCTCAGCCTTGCTGTAGTGCACAGCATGTGGTGCCAAACTTTGAGGTCGTTTACATACTACACCAACTGCTAAATGTGAACTCCTTGCAGCCAAGGATTCTGTCTTTCATCTCTATAGTTTTAATTTTTTCCAATATACCTGAAATATCTTCATTTCCACTATCATCACTATTGTCATTATCATGATTTATTGTGGACAAAAACCATGACTTTCCTACTCACATTAAACAACAACATGGACACATTTTCTTATTCAAGGCAGATTTTACTCACAGTAGCTCCAAAGAGCCATTCAATAATTTATCTAGACTTTAAGTATAATATCGTTAATTGATAGAAGTAATTTTGGTGCCTTTTAATGTAGCAAATCCCTAGAGAGCAATAAAATCACTGGAAAGCATAAAATATGCAGACCCTTTTAATTTACCAGTGAGTTCAGAGCCAAGTTAAATGTGCAGCTTCAGGGATAAGAGACTAGTGAACTTCGTGGGGATTATGGTGCAGTCCATTGTGTCCCTGACTCTCTCGTTATAGGAGGGGTCCTGCCTTCTCTTGTTCTTAGAACTTAACACTTTCTCGTGGCTGCTCATCACCCATAACTATGATGCTTAAATAGTTATACATCTCCCCTGGGGAGATGGAGGTATGTTAGAGGAATACCAAGTCAGTCGCTAAACATGGGCCAAACAGCTGGGTATCAATTCAATCCAGAGATTTGGAGGAAACCAATAATATGAAATATCAAGGAACATCATTGGCCCCCAAATTAATTGACATTTCAAAGATGAAACATCAGAATTCAAAGAAGTTCTCAACATTTGTCAAGCTGCTTTGTGCTGGATTACCAGACTCCCTCATCATCTCTTTTCTCTGTCATTGGAGGCACTGCAGTGAAAACATTGAGTAGTACAGAGTCATGGCAGAGAATCCCAATTTATCATCACAGGATACAAATTGTTCAAGATCTGGCCTCTATCTACTTATCCAACTTCAACTCTTGTCACCCATTCCTCTGTCTATCATGCATGCCTGATCTCTGGGACTTACATGGAGCCATTGCATCCTGAACACCGACGTGCTTGTTCCTAAAAACCATGCAGCCTCCCACACTATGCGTTCTCACAACAGTGGCTCTAGATCTTTCCCTGTGCTTCTTCCTCAATGCTTTATTCTGTCCCCAGACAGCTATGCATGTTGTACCCCAAAGGGAAACTTGGAGTCTTCCATGTTTGACACTGCATTTCACCATCTGCATACAAGTCAATCTGTAATTTTTTTCATTTCATTTCCAGACCTACCACATTGCAAACTTGGAAATGAATCTCCCAAACGCTAACGAGAGTTTTCTTGTTTATGCTTCTGTCTTTCATTTTCTTAAATCAGCTGCGGATACCCCACCCCATCTTTTTCCACCAGACAGAAGACTCTTGCTCATTATAAGGGGACACTATGTGAGGCCTTTCTTTCTGGACCTTCTCCATCCTCAGTGATCTTAGAACCAAAACTGGATTCCCGAGTAGAATGTAACTGTTTTTGCAATGTTAATCCTTTCTAGGCTCCTCACCCAGTAGACTGTGCAATCTTCGCAAATTGGGGGAAGTATATTATATGTCTCGTGTTTTCAGACACTAAAGGCAGCACCAAACACACAAATATCTACCCACAAACTTAGGGAAGAAAGAATCAATGAATGGATTAGTGTCAAGCACAAGGTAATAGTATCCAGAGTATATGCGGGACAGAATGTAAATTGCTTATAACTGTATGATGTTTGTTTAAATATCGCCCCAGCCAAAATACATTTCAAAGACTCCTTGTATTCAAGATAAAGTCTAAAACCGTCACAATTTACACTCTTCCCATGTCTGCTAATTCAGACCTTCCAAGTGCCACAAGTGTTTTAAATCTTGTCAGTGGAATTTAACACTTTGACAACACTTGCCATGTTAATTTTCAAAGATGACAGCGCCTCTCAGTCTTTTGTTTTTAATTTAACTATATTAGGGGGTACATTTGTTGATGGGTGTGTATGGTCTTCTGGAAATGTTCTATCCCACCTCTTTACAAAGCTTAGCTCTACTCATTCGTAGAGGTCCAGTGTATAGGTCCTATCTTCTAAGATCTATTCCCTGACTGCCCCTCTCCTCCGACCGTACTGAATTGTTTATATAGTATTTTGTGCATTATTTTGCTATAGCACTTATCACAACAAATTTCCATACAGCATTTATTATATCAAATTATGATAATTGAATTTACTTTCATGCACCCTCCTAACATATCAGTAATACCTACTAACAATTGTGGCAGCAATTAATTTTAAATGTTATTTTAGTCTACTTTATTGAGGCATAATTTGCATACAATAAGATTGTCAACATGAGCAATCACTTTGATGAGCTTTGGCAACTATGCATAGTAGTGTACGTTGGCTGTAACCACAGTCAAGGTGTGGGAGATTTCAATGACCTCTGTAAGTTCCACTATGTCTCCTTGGAGTGAATCCCTTTGGTGAACTGTCTACTCAAGTACTTTTTCCATTTTTACAAAAACTAGATGTTTTTGTCCTACTTTTACTGAGGTCTTTTGAATTCATTGTGAATTCATTATATGTTCAGTTGCAAGTTCCTCATCAGACATATATTTTAAAAATATTTTCTCTTAGTCATCTTAGTTTCTTCACAGTATATTTAGAAGCACGAATATTTTCAATTTTGATACAGTGGTTACATTTTTTCTTTTTTAGTTTTATTTTTTTTCTCCAGGACCTAGAGAACTCTTTGATATCTATTAGATAGGCAATAAATGATCCACATACTTTATAAACTAGAAAGATAGTAAAGATTATATGTGAAAGAACCACATTCCCTCTCTAAAAGTTGGACCACCGGTGTGCATTTCTATAGTAATAAACTTTGGATTTCCTCTACAGTGGAGATTTCACGTCCCTTTGAGCCTCTGCAACTTTACAGCATAAAACACTATCCAAAATCATTTCGGTTTGGAAAAATTTCAGAACAGGTGTTGAAAGCTCCTGCCTGCTCTTGACATAGAAGCACCATGGGGTTGAATGTCGGTTGAAGTCAGGGGTTGGCATTTAGAGCAAACCAGCAAACAAGCGACACAATTGGACTCTCTGGCAGTGACGGCTTATCAGGACCTGTTGTCTATTGACACTGCCCTCTTATACATAGCTGAAGCTTGGGTCCTGCAGAAGTCACCTATTTGTGTTATTCCCTACAACAGGATAGTGCTGTGAAAGGCGGTGAGAGGCACATTTGGAAGGGCGGAAGGCATTCTAGACAGAGAGCAGCCAGGCATCAAAGACAGAAAGGCTGCAAAAACACAGAAATATGAGACATGAAGTAACTGATTATTACATTTGAGAACATGGGTAAACATGCCAGTGACAAGGTGACAGAGGGGAAGAAGCCGGGCTCATGTTGAAACACATTTTTCAGATGTATTTTTTTAAAGTGGTCTCTGAATTTCATTTCTAAAGGGAAGTGTAAAAGTTATTGAAGTGGCTTTATCGTTATAGTTGGAATATAAGGTGAGCATTGGGAAGAGTAAGTCATGCCTAAAACTTGTAACAATAATTCACATAACTCTATTTATAAGGTGTCTTATAATCTGCTGAGAAGATCAGGTTGATGTTCCCGACAGGAAATCATGAATATTTCTGACTTTTCCCTATTGCTTATTCTTTGTTCACATTCCTCATTGCAGTGACCCAGATTCCACATGAAAAAGGCACATTATCCAAGAACAGTGCAGTGAGCCATGTGGACATTGAAATGAATGGTGTTTAATGACAGGACAAATCAAGACACTTTTTGCTGGTGTCAAATTTGCAAAAGTTACACTAGTTTCTTTTCCCCCATTTTGAGTACTGAATTTTCTTGAGCTTTTACAAGAAGTCCATAGCCCCTGGCTGGACATAATTATATGGAAAGAAAGAGTCTTTAGCCTAACCAGTAATAATGAAAATCATACCTCACATTTGTTAAATAATGATATAATGGATTGTGCCAATTCCTTTAACTCCATGATCCTATTAAATCACCACCACCCAGCCCTGAGCAGGCTCTGTGTCAGATGAGACAGATGCTCATGGTCACTGGGGAGCCGTGGCTGAGCCGGGGTTTCTGCCGGGGTCTGTCTCACTCCAGAACCCGTGCTCTTTGCCTGCCTCACTGACTCACCTGCCCAGGGATCATTCCTTCCAAGGCCATTGTTTCTGCCGATGAGCAAAAGGAGGGCCAGGAATGGGAGTGTATGATGAAGAACATAGGGACTGACCATGGCAGGACGAGTGCCTCGTCTCCGAGTCCCAGGACCCTTCCACTTGTTTCCAACCACGCTTTTCAATTTATTTTTTATTGTGAAATTTAGAATTCCAGTGTTCTTTAAAAATCTCAGGGTTGTTCTTTATTTAATGGACACTTAACATTGTGCTCATTATGTGCCAATCCCGGAAACCCTGTGCAGTGGTCTCAACCGTCCTGATGCTGGGGCCCTTTAATACAGTTCTTGTGGGTCACAACCCACAGGTTGAGAACTGCTTCTTAAATGATCAATTCATTTAATCTCTGCAACGCCCCTGTAGGTAGGTACTATGCTCTTCACATGTCATAGGTGGGGATTTGAGGCACAAGGTGGTTAAGTGGTGTGTCTCCTCATCCAGTGGTGGACCTAGGATTAAATTTGGGGACCACACCTATGGTGCACCATATAAGGGTACATGTGAAATTGATTAGGTGTAGAATATAAATGTCTTTAAGAAAATGCCGTGAAAGCTATGTTAACCAGTTTGAGTAAAACATTTGGAATTGTATATAAAACCAGCATATTGTACCCCATGACTGCATTAATGTACACAGCTATGATTTAGTTAAAAAATTCTAAAATATATATATATATATATAAAAATAAATTTGGGCGATCTGTTATCCTTACAGTTGTGTGAGACGTTTAGGAAAGTCCATCCAAAGGTCTTTTTCTTCTTAGTTTAGTATATCTTAAATGTCTTCCTTACAGGTATTCCAATCTGAAGTAGAACAGCCTTCCTACTAAAATGACAAACAAAGAAAAGTGCCGTAGGTGGAACCTACTTCAGATATCTCCTCACACCTCTGACCCTCAGTGACTGGTGAACTCCCCGGACTCGGTGAAGCTTACGTTTTGCTCTTCCTACTGCCCAGTTAGTTATGCATAGATGAACAAATGAAAATTTAAAATATACTATATACACACACATGAAAATATTTTAAATAAAAACATAAATATAAAAATGCTACAATTTTATTATAATTATCAATAGTTCACAAGTACCACTACCAACATCAACTCCCCTCAAAAGACGACATGATGCAGGCTGTATTTTCCTACACCAGGATAGCCATTTCAGCATCCATTAAATGCTTTTATATTTTATGTTCATTTTTCTTTCTGTGATTTTTTTTGAGAATGTCAAATATAAGATTATTTACTCGTCAAGGCCGACTTATGATCATTTACCTGATTGGGAATTCAAACTACGACATTTAAATTTAAATGACTGGAAGTAGAAAGACCTTGAGAGTGTGAATATGCTTTTTCCTTCAAGAGGAAGAACGTGTTTACTTGTGAGTATTGCCTTTATGTTCTGAGTACAATAGAGAGAGCATGGTACGGAGGATCAGTGGGAGCTTCTTGTATTGAATGGAACAGACGTTCGTCTAAAACACGCAGCCTTACTCCATGCCTCTGTCACAGGAATATTTTAGTAGGACCAGAGAGGAAAGTGGAGATTTAATTT
Source organism: Otolemur garnettii (assembly GCF_000181295.1). Lineage (NCBI taxonomy): Eukaryota > Metazoa > Chordata > Mammalia > Primates > Galagidae > Otolemur > Otolemur garnettii. The sequence goes on from NW_003852457.1 coordinate 4,055,382, forward strand.
GATACCATGTTTCAACTCCTAGAAACAAATTTTCACCCCATTACTATTTATATTAAATTTCAAAGTTTATGCCTCATGTTCTCTAAACTAAGGAGACGATTGGATATGACTCAAATTAAACATGAAGGATGATACTCTGTACTTTACCAGGCTGTTAGGGATGTGAAGGAGAATTGTCTGTAGTGATTTAAGGCGTCTTCCCATCACTGGGACATAGTCTGCAGTTAGTGTCTTTCTGAAATCAACATCAGCATTTTCAGGAGCTGTCGAAGAAAGGGAGAAAGAGCTAAGTTTCAAATACTTAAGGTTTTAACCACAGAGACTTGATTCCATCTGTATTCCTGGCCTTTATTTTCCCACTAGTTTTACTTGTTTTCTGTCAAAGAAACCTTTGGATTGTGTTAAATGGAAATTGATACTTAGAATCTAAGGAAGTACTATAAATGATCTGGCTTCATCCCTTCATAGTAAAATATGAAAAATGTGACTACTATAAAGTCAGAATTCCTCCCCCAAACCATTTAATGTGATGGCCCCAAAGCTGAAACTGAAGTCTACATGTCATAGTTCCTACTTCAGAAATCATCTTACTACAAGGAGTGATGCTACGTCCCTGTTTTCATGTACTATAGAGAGAGCTCAAACCTCTTCATTGCGTTCATTCAGAAAGCAGGTGCTCCAACAGATACACCCCCCCACACACCTCCACACCCCCCACGTACACTTTCCAGACTTCTAACTTTGGAAGACACCTGCCAAGTGTACGTGCCGGGGAATTATACAAAGTTAATATCGTGTCATCTCTTTTCATCTGTGCACAAAGCAATTGAGGACATTGTGGTTCTTTTCTGATTTTTATGAATGAGAATGAAAGATTCCGACTTTATGGCTGAATAAGATAAAATACCTATTCAGATGACGTCTTTTAACTATGAAGTTTGTCACTGTGTGTTTTCATTCCCATCACTCTTTTCTACAATTTCTTCTGTGCCAGCATGTTGTAGAGAAATGAGACCCAAGGCAGTGTATTCTTGTCATACGAGGATTAACATAAGAGTGGGCTTAGGGAAGAATAGATTTAGAAAGATAATCACTTTTTGAAATATCCCTGTTAAATGTCTATAAGAAAGATACACTTAGAACCAAACTTAGCTACTTTTTACGGAGATGAATTCTGGCTGGAGTTAAGAAGTTCTTTCTGTTAAAGCATCAGGAATAGACTCATCGTCTGGGACACGCATTCCTTGTTGTTACAGGCTTTGATTCCTCCCAGGATTATTTATCTCCCATGTATTAGTTTACTCACATTTCACTTTTCTGGCCCCCACAGGCATTTCTAGGATACCCACTGCACACCGATTACTCTGATTGTCATCGAGAATAAAGAAAAGGATTGGATCGTCTTCCTCAAGTCAGTGGTAGACACAGATCCATAGACAACTGGAACACAATGTGGCAAATGCAGAGATAGAGAAGCACAGGGAAATCCAAGGACATGCAGAAACAACTCCGTGGAAGAGATAATAGCAAAGCTAAGATAAAATGGGTGATCGTGGTCGTCCAGGGAAAGTGGAAGGAGCAGGGAAGGGAGGGGGGCATTCTGAGCAGAAGAAATGAACTGAGCAAAAGGCGCACACTGAGGGCATGATGGTGTGGGTGAGGGTGTGGGTGAGGGATTAACACCGAAAAAGTGCTAGACTAAAATATGTAGGTCTCTATTTCTCTATGAATTACTTTGCCTTTGTTGATTTGTTACTTTGTCAGTACCTGTGAGTTTTATTTGTCAAGACTTCTTCAGTCGAGAGTTAAAATTTCCTCAGTTGTTATCAAGGAAATAGAGCTTCCCAGCTGGTGCAAAAAGAGCCAGGAAGTGAGAAAAAAAAAGTTCTTCCTAAACAACCACATAAAATAGATGTATTCCATTTCTGCTACAGATCATGTATCCATATATCATCCAGCAGAAACAAGAGTTCCTCCCACTCTGTATTCACTGGAATATCAGAAAAGTCTTCACGAAATAGCTCCATGAACCGCAAAGTGATACAGGATATTCCCTCACGACTCGCAGGATGAACGGGCAGAGAAGTCCAAGTGCGGGTCACCTAGACCTTCTCAAACTGGGCTATTATGTAAGTTACCTTTTCTGAGTTTTTCTTTTCTGAAAGGCAAAAGTGAGAGTAAGACTTAAATCTTCAAATCAGGAGAAACTCCAATCAGATTGCTTTTCTTTACAGAGAAGAATGTTGGATAGCTTCCCCATTACACACACACACATATATATATATATATATTTCCCACCCCCTACCCTGGCGCCCTATGGCATTCTACGGTAGAGTGCCTCTGTTCCTTAGCTCACAGCAATGTCAAACTCCTGGATTCAAGTGATCCTCTTGCCTCAGCCTCCCTGAGCAGCTGGGATCATAGGCACCTGCCACCTTGCCTGATAGTTTTTCTATATTTTGGTAGAGATGGGGTCTCACTCTTGCTCAGGCTGATCTCAAACTCCTGAGCTCAAGGGATCCACCTGCCTTGGCTTTCAAGAATGCTGGGATTACAGGCGTGAGCCACCATGCCTGGGCTGCACATAATATTTTTAAGTATGAAAATATATACTTAGATATAATATAAATACATTTTTAAAATTCTACATTACCCAAAAGGGGTAAAGAATTGAAAAATACTAACATACGGAATTTTCTTAGACATCATTTTATTTCTCTTAATGCATTTATTTATCCATTTATTTTTTACTCATTCATTTGTTTGATAAATGGATTGGTCTCCATGTGCCTTGGACACTTCAAGTGCCCCAAATAAGACACATCTTTCATGTAGAGGAGATGGCAAAAAATAATACATATATGCATATATTTATACATACATAATATATTGTACATTCATATATCATATAACATGTATGTATAAATATTTGTGTATTTATATATTCATTACATATAATGTATAT
>NW_003852457.1:4058573-4081986 GCF_000181295.1 Otolemur garnettii
TAATATATATTAAGTACATATATACATATATATGTATATATATGTATACACTCATATGTATATATATGTATACACTCATATGTGTGTTATATGTTATATAAGTACAAGTAATATATATTAAGTACATATATACATATATATGTATATATATGTATACACTCATATGTGTGTTATATGTTATACAGACGGAGAAACAGAGATTATATAATCCAGGGCGGTGGGTTATATAATAAAACAAAACATGGAATAGAAAATTACAAGTGGTTTCCTGTTACCAGGTCAGTGGCCAGGTTTGCGGCCGGTGGTTAGGGCAAGTTCTACCTTCTGTAAACAGAGGACTACATGTACCTCCATCATGGCGGACACACACCAGGGGAAGGCGTAGTGAAGACGTTAGTGAAAATTAGAACAGAGGCTAGAGGACCAGTGCCTCCCCTTCACCTGCCCGCCTGCTCCTCTTTCCTCTGCTCAAAGCCCTCTCTTACATCTCAGCCCCAAATTGGTAAGCTGGGGTGGCAGCAGCACCAGTGCAGAAAGACTGAGAATTCTGGATGAATGATCAGGATTCCCAGGTCTCTGTCCACAGGGTGATCTTGCCTAGCTGCTAAGTCATTTGCATTTCTAGATTCTGATTGTTTTTATTCATTTATTTTTGATCATATTGTGTTTCTGGAAATCTTATCCTAAATTTCATACCAAGAATTCTGATTTTTGCTATGATAGTACGTGTTAATATGTAAATTAAAAGATAAGGCAATCAGCAGGAATAATTTTTTTGTTTTTGGGAAATTTAATAACTCATGTTTTCTTGAGAGAATGGGGATTTTAAAGGACATGACGTCTGTGAGTAATGACTGTGTGCCAGGAGATAGGATAAAAGCATCGTATCATTCTCTCATTTCATTTTCACAATGGGTCTCTGCTGTGGGTATTATTCGAATCCTCATTTTATAGAAACAAACAATAAAGATTAGGGATAGTTAAACTTTTCCCCAGGTGGACAGAATTAGTGAAGGATGAAGACAGGATTTAAAACTATGAGTAAGTCACTCCAAATGTCTGTTACATTGTTTCCTGAGAGGCCCAGGAAAATTAACCTGTAACAGTGGACAGACCAGCTTCAGAAGGACCACCAGGCCAGGCTTCCTGCTGGGTGTGCTCACATGAAGATGTCACTTTAAACTTTAAAAGCTTATATGGCAACTGATAATGAGAGACCATCAAATAGCTACAGCTTCATTACTTTCAAATGACCTTATTTTATTTTCCACATAATAGGTGACACTAAAATTACCTTGACAGTTTCTTCTTTAACTTGTCCTTTTCTTGTATTGTGCCACTGGAATCTCAGGCGAGCGGGAGACCTCTTCTCCCGTATTCATCACAGCATCCCAGGGTCATGTTAAAGGTGCTCAGTAAACGTTGTGTGTCAGAACAAGTAAGGGAGAAGACAGGGGATAGGAAGGTTCACCCACATGGCTACTGATGTGCAGAACTTAGACACATATCCAAGTCTTCTAAGTCAGAGTCTGAGTGCATCTCACTGCAATAGGCTGCATTCTATGGAATGTGTCACATTGCCTTATGCAGTGTAAATACACAAATACATTCCATATTTAAATCTATACACACATGTATATTATATATACATATATAAAATTATATATTATATATATATATAAAAAATAAACATGCACCCATACATACAGTATACATCTATCAAAAATGTCTAGATCAAGTTTTGTCTCTTTCATAATCAGGGCTGGGGCTCATTTGACTAATTCAAATGCCCCTCCCCCAGGACACTTTGTTCTTGTAACTTTCAGCAAGGAAACTTCATTTCTGATGTATGGAGTGTAAGAATGGTAAAAAAATGAGATTCTTAAAAGCAAATGAGACTTTGCTGTTCAGGCTGTCTGTCACCACCCCTGACTCGGCTTTTTCTCACCTTCTATCTTCTCATGTCACCAAATTTGGGGATTTCTGTGATTTTTTTTTTTTTTTAGAGAATCTCTGTGATGGATGAAAGTCCACCCAGTGACGCATGCTGCCAGAGTCGAGCCATTTGTCACCAAACGCTGGCACTCCTCTCCGCCGAGTTGCAGGGTATGAGTCATGGCTTTGCTCCTGACAAAATGTCAGTGTTATTTGTCACCATCTGATACTGATGCACATCAAGTTGCCACTGCTGCCCTGGGTCAGCACCACAGGGCAGGCAGGAGTCTTCAATGATTCTTTCAGGTTATTCCCTCAGGACAGCCCCACAAGTTTGCCCACCTGCCAGGTGAAAGTGAGTCTTTATTGTATGTAGAAGTTTAGATGGTATCAGTTGATGGCAAGAGTTGGTTTACTCAATGTCACTTCAAAACTTATTAGTCAACCTCCTTTCTGGTACTGTTTTTAACCACAAAAGTTCGAATTGATATTTCATTTTATGAAACTCTTTTTCACACAGATTTCCCTGTTTAAAAATGTGAGGTTGATTTCTTCAAACATTCATTCACGAGTGGGAAGTATGGAATAAAACAGTCGGCCTGACAGAGGGTTTGTGTGAGTGACTAAGATCATCCCTCTACAGAAAACTCTCACGTAAAGGAGAGCGAGGACTTAGCTTCAGGATAGTGGGTCAAAATAAGTGGTTTTGAGCATAGTCACCTGTAGGCTTCCTGAGTCACTAACTTTTGTCACCTTTGGTACCATGTCTTGTACCAAAACTCTGAGATGAGGAAGTGATAAAAACAAACAGAAGAAAAATATTCTTGCTAATTGTGATAAATACTGAAGTATTTACAAGCAAAATAGTGTGATGTCCAAGATTTGATTTCAAATACTCAAGAGGTGAGAAAGGGGGAAAGGTACAGAAAAACCAGATTGACCAAAACATGGGTGACGGCTGGGACTGTGTGGTGGGGAAGGGGAGGTTCATTAAATTGCTTTTCCTATTGTGGGTTTGTTTGAAAATTCCCATGATGAAAAGTCAAAAAGAAAACAGGTTTGGAAAACATTTCTTCAAAAATAAAAATAAACCAGGACACTTTACTTAAATTTCTTTCTGTCACTAGTGCATTCTACACAGATTCCCTGTAATTTCTGCAGTTACTAGAACCCCAGATAGTGGGTGCACTCTGAGGTCGGGAACCAGGTCGGCAGACCAAGGTAAGTGTGGAAGAGGAGAAGGATGGGCTAATCCAGGAGGCCGTAGTCTGTGTCCAGAATGGATCAAGGAGAGAGAACGTGTAAAACAAGCTAGAAGATCCAGGCCTGAGTGCACGGAGAGTAGGAGGGTTCTCACGGCCTCCTGTGAAGTTCTTTCTACCCTTTCAAAGTAAGAGCACCCACTGTTTCTGATAAAGGAGTCAACCTTACTGAAGTGTTTTCCACTCAACTTTCTCACCCATCCATCACTAGCTTCTTTAAGGCACGGTCTCTTACTGCTAATTGGGTCCATATACGTTTTACTTGCAGATGTTCAAGAGATCTGTGTTATTTTGTCATTAAGAAAACAAAACAAAACAGGTTGGCGCCTGTGGCTCAACGCATAGGGCACCGGCCCCATGTGCTGTGGGTGGTGAGCTCAAACCCAGCCCTAGCCAAAAACTGAAAAACAAAACAAAACAAATAATTCCGACCAATCAAATGTCCCCCTCCCTTGAAAGTTAAACGACTGTTCACCACCCAGAAGATGAAGGCTTTTGTTGTTATCACTGCCATGTTGCGGGGAAGTCACTTCTCCCTCTTTCCAAAGTACTTACATGCATTTCACCCCACCGATAATTGGGTTCCTAGCACATGGCATGGACTTTGGAATAATCAGATATTTGCTCACGTAAAACATTTTATCTCCTCACTCAATTTGAAACTTCTTAATACCTTGCGTTTACTCTCCTAATAAAACACAAACTCATTGTGTAGTCTGTGTAGCCAACATGATCCATTCTCTCTGGACGCCTTCAAATGCTACCCATGGATATGTGCCCGGCAGGCGTGATGTTTCCCTTACACGGGCGCTGCTCATCTTCCAGCCATTAGGCAGCCTTCTCTTCTGTTTTATTTCAGAACATTAGGGGGTGCTTGTGTTTTATTTACATACTTTGTTTTTTGCACAAATTGAGTCAGGTTGTAAGTCTGCTCCCCATCCAGACAGTGTGCACAGTATCCAGTAGGTGTGAGTTTACCCCACGCCCAGCTAGAGTCTTACTGAGACTCACGCCACATATTCACTTCAGTGTCCGTTGATCAGCTCCAGCCTGGCTCCTAGTTCACGTATCGGCTTCGCCATTGCTGCGAAGTTTCCTGGGCCCACTTCCCTTCCCAAAATTCATTCCCCCTGGGTTCCTTCGGACTCCCCCTGCCTCTCTCCACGCAGCTTCTTCAGTCCCCTCCTTTGTTGCTCTCTATCTAATTGCCCAATTTCTCTCCTTTATCACACACTATGGTTGGTGCTTATTATACTCATTTTTTTGTCTTCCTTAGTTGATGGAAAACCTCATGAGAAAAGGATGCATATTTGCCCCATTTCTCACCAGAACCCCAGGTCCTAGCAAGATGCCACATACTATAATGAATGCACGATTACTATCCATTGAGTAAAGAAATGATAGCATTAAAGCTAAATGAATAAACGCATAATTGCCATTTACTAGCTGTGTAAAAACTACGGATACATTTCTTAACATCTCTGAATCTCTTTGCTTTGAATAATGCAGCCTTGATCCTGTTTCACATCAACATTCTTTAACATGGTTGTCAGACCTGGTATTTTTTGTTGTTGCTATTACTACATTAAATGATCTTCAAGATCCATTTCCATTTGAGGTTAATGTAGTTCAGAATAATGTTTGTAAAAAACAGTGCTGCTCACCACTTTTAATATATGTTTACTAATGAGGCCAAAAGTCAGAAAGTTATCAGCTCATCCCTATTGGTCTGGAAGTTAACAAAGAAGTACATTGCACGTGTCTGTTGTGCTCAGAGAAGTGGAAAGATGTACCGGTTCCCGAGCAGTGTGTAGCCCCTGGTGTGTTCTGTACAACCGTGCACACTTTCAGTAACTCTGTGTCTCCACCTGATGCCTGGGTTGAAATTAAGAAGAGGAGGCACAAGTTAAAATAGTTAAAAATGTAAACTAGAATTTTTTTCATAAAAAGCTTTATAAGCTATGAAATTGATATCTACTTGCTTTAACAAAACACAAGAATTTATTTTAAAATAGAAAATGGAAATAATACCCATCACAATGATGCACTTAGAGAGGAAAGGGACCTGTAAATCTCTTCTGTTCCACTTTCTATCTATATTTCCTGGCAGGGGGAAATTATTATATTATTATATTATATTATATTAAAGTCCAGGGGGCAGCTGAGAGGTTTCTGAGAGAGCCATGGCAACTTGGCAGATGCTTTCTAGACAGCTGTTCTTCCACTGGGAGCATCATTCATAAAATGTCAACTATGTTGTGAACAACGTCTCTAGCTTTGGGAAAATAATGGGCAACAAAATAGAGACTGTCTTTGTGTCCTCAGTTTCCCAGGGATGACAGGTGAATGCTCAGATCAGTTGGCGATCACAAATCAGTTTCACAGATCAAGTGGTGAGCACAGATCAGTTTCTGTATGAAGATAGAGATAGTAAAAATATCTGTGTAATAAAGGCAGTTTTTGTTCTTACTAACACATTCCGAGGGTTTACTGTGTGCTCACCTGAACCTTCATAAACAGGAGCAGGCCCCCTCTCTGTTCTCCCAACCACCCTCCCTTACAGGCCTTACTCTCCGGTTTGATCCACTCACCTGGGTTTGTGCTCCCATTAGTCTCCGGCCACACATTATTCACACATTATTCACGCTTGCATAGCTGCAATTACAGTTAATAAAGCACGTTAGATACTCAGAATGTGCCCATTGAAAGAAGGATCAAAAACATAGCATTTAAAAAATGCAAATGTTGATTTGAAAGCAACTGTGAAATAATCCTAAAAGGAGTTAGTCGCTGCTATCGTGGGATGCTGATTAAACCAACGGAGCAAAAAGAGAACAAATTATGATGACCTATGGCCCCACGCTGGGGCCAGGCTGCAAAGGACAAACAATGCCTCGCTTCACGTTCCATTTCAAAATTGCCAACACCAAACGCAAGTCATTATCTTCCCATTAAACCCAGCAGTGTGACTCATTCTTTCCGCAACTGTGCATGAGCAGAGTTAATTCGAACCGGAATATACAGGCACCGACACCAGTGGGGGGAACTGAAATTGAGCAAATCCCCACTGCACAGTTAGCTTCACAATATTCCTTCTTCCTTTCTTCTCAAACATTCACATACTTACCTCTGCTGCCCAACACATGTTAATATAATTAGCAAAAAGTGATAGAATTTGTACCACCATTAATTTGTTCTTTTCAATTCTCTATAAAGTTAGGAAAACCTAACTTGAAAGTTTATAAGGAATACACATGTTAAACACCAGGGTGGACAAGAAAAGGTTCACATCGGCTCTCATCTGCCTCAACTGCTACTGTCAAAAAGTTAAGTTAATATCCTGACCTTCAGAGTCCTCATCTCCCAAATGAGGTCAAAATTATCTAAAGTTGGCCTGTTGAGGTGGGGTTTGTTAAGTCCAAGAATTTGGTCAACTGGAAAACATTATCCAAAGGGTCTAGGAACTAGGCAGTTGTTGATATTTATCTGAATGTTCAACTCTTCTTTCTCTGACCAGTTTTAAAATACAGAAAGTAAAACGCTCTGTGTGTTTTTCTTTCTTGGGTCTGTTGAACAAATTTTATGCTTATGGATATAGTTATGCCAGTTATTTTTCCCATAAGCACAGAAAGAATATTTCTTTACCATTATATTGAATAAATATTTCTGGAGAAAAAATGTTCTTTTAGTGAGCATTTTTCTACTATTTTCATTTCTCCTTTTCCTTTTCTCAAATTTCCTCCCTTTATCCTTTTCTTCTGTATTTTCATCCATCATTATTCTTCCTCTTTTTTTCTCTCCCTCCTTCCCTTCCTGATACTTGGATATTTCATTTCAATGATGTCTTCCCATTTTAAAAATGAAAATAAGTTGAGTGGTGCCTGTGGCTCAAAGGAGTAGGGTGCTGGCCCCATATGCCAGAGGTGGCAGGTTCAAACCCAACCCCGGCCAAAACTTCAAAAAAAAAAAAAAGAAAAGAAGAAGATAAAGTGACCTTTCTTACACTTGAAAAACAAGAGTTCCATAAAGCATGTGCAAGTCGTAACACGATCCCTGACACATAAACCGTGCTTGACGTGTTTTTGTTTTCTTCTTTCCCTTTTCTTTGAATTTTATTTTCATCACTGTCATTTTTCCATCTTTCTCTGACCCCACTCCTTAAATCAGCCCCATTTCCTTGAGCATCTTTTTGTCCCTTTCTGACTTTCTTTGTTCCTGAACAGAATCTATTCTAATACTGCTCTCCAGCTAATCACTATTCAGTCAGTACATATCGTGGCATGAGCGCCAGGCACCTAGCGGCCACAGCTGTAGCTTCTCTTTGGTCTGTATCATTTGTCTTTTCAGTCTTTTATTAGATATTTATTGAATTAAAATCATATAAAAAGATCATTTTAAATATAGGAAATGTGTTAGAATAACAAAAAATGCCTCGTCCTTCTGGCATCACCCTAATGTTGGCAATAACCAACATTTAAGAAAAGGAGTATCATATTTAACTCTGAAGCTCATGCTTGACCTTCCCCAGTTTTATTTGCCTCATCTGCTAGAGTTTTATTTCTGTACTTTCTGTTTTTCTTTTTTTATAATATGTACAACATTTATAATTGCCCACGCTTTTGAATTCTACATAAAAGGAATAAAAATATATTCTCTTCTTCAACTTAAAATTTTCACTCATCATGTGCTTCTTGAGAATTGTCCATGGTGATGCCTATTACTGTACTCACTGCCTTTTACTCCCCTATAGTATTCAATTCATGACTATGTTACCATTTACTTAGACATCTACTCTTCTTAGACACTTTTCTCTTTTCCCCAACTATTTATTTTATGTGAACCTATTTGAACATTTTTTCTGGGGCTGAAGAACTTCTGTAAAGGTCAAGACTTTTCCTGAGTTATTCAGTAGTGGAATTGCTGCTCACAGGATGTACCTCTGCAATGGTACTAGATAATAAATACAAATGTCTTTTTAAAAAGCTTTTGAAGTAAGTTCCATTCTTATAAGCACTATAGAAATTTTTTTTTCTGTACATTCTAACAATCACATGGACTTACGAGTTCTTCTCAACCCCTGGTTGCAGTTAAAAGACTTCTAATGACATTGAACCTCTTGTTGGTCCAGATGTTTATCTCCAATCTTGTTTTCTCTTATTAAAGGACCTGCTCAGTTTGTCCAATTTGAAAATCTGGATCATTTTGTTTCTCATTCTGAATTTTAGGAATTTTTTATATATCTTGGATATAATGTTTCCATTACATTTGTAATGAATATTTTATCATGCTATATATATATTTTGAGACAGAGTCTCACTATGTTGTCCTCAGTAGAGTGCTGTGGCACCATAACTGACAGCAACCTCCAACTCCTAGGCTCAAGTGATCCTCTTGTCTCAGCCTCTGAAGTACCTGGGACTTTTAGGTGTCTGCCACAACACTGGGTAGTTTTTAGAGATGGGGTCTCGCTCTGCCTCAGGTTGGTCTTGAATTGCTGACCTCCATCAATCCTCCTGTCTCAGATTCCAGAGTGCTGGGATTACAGAGTTGTAGCATAACTCCTCTGCACATATGATAAGGTTTGAGTATTTATTAGTTTTCCATAAGTCTTAAAGCTATAGACCAATTGTAGCTGCTGCAGAGGTCCCCTTCATTCTGTCCATTTGTGATCTATTGCCTTATAAATTTCATATAAGAATTTAATTTCTAATAAACAAAAATTAGAAGTAAAACAAATGGTAAGATAGAAAACATAAAGGATAGACCAAGAGCAGGGCTTTGAGAGGTGACCTTGAGTGGAGAACCTCATCCATCACACATACCAGTCCATGCCTACATTACCTCATTTAATTCTTCCACAAATTAATAAATATTTGGATTCTGACCTTGGATTAGATTCTGAAATTACTTCAGCAAAAGAAACAAAGATGATATTTTCTTGGAACATACAAACTTAATATTCAGAGTAGTTAATTAAGATTGAGCTTAGTATCAGCTCTTCACTAATTAGAGAAGACTGGCTCAAAAGTATTTAAGAAACTTCTCCAAATTCACACAGATACTAAGAATTTACAATTCATATTCTTGCTATCTGATATCCAACATCCATCACTACACTACACCACATTTGTGTGATCTTAATGTTTGGTTTTACAAAGACATATACAGTTGACTCTTGAGCAACATGAATTTGAACTTTGAGGGTCCAACTATAAGTGGATTTTTAATCTGTCTCAGCCAATTCTGAAACAACAAGACAAACTCTTCCACTTCCTTCTCCTCAGCCTACTCAACTTGAAGACTATGAAGATGAAGACAGACCTTTATGATGATCCACTTCCAGTGAGTGGTTATGTGTAATTTCTCTTTCTTATGGTATTCTTTTTTAAATTTCAGGATGTTATGTGGGCACAAAAATTTTGGTTACAAAGTTTGCTTTAGTAGGTGGAAAGGAATATGCATACACTGTTGTTGGCACAACAAACTAGTTCAATCTCTATGGAACAATGTAAGGAAAATCCTCAAACATGTAAAATAGATCTACCGTTTGATTGTGCAATTCTTTACTAGGTGTTTACTTAAAGGGAAGAAAGAAACATTTTATAATAAAAACACTTTCATTCAAATTGTCATAACAGCACAACTCAACTGCAGGGACATAGGAGCTGGTTGACTATGATTCTCTTAATAGTGTTTTCTTTTGTCTAGCTTATTGTCTTTTAAGAATACAATATCTATATATATTGTGTTTTAATCAATTTTTCATTTCAGTAAGTATTCCAGACAATAGTTGAATTAAGCAGTTAAGTTTTGGGGAGTCAAATGTTGTCCATGGGTGTTTGACTGTGCAGGGAGTCAGTGTCCCTAACCCTGAGTTAGTCCATGGTCAGCTGTACATCTGTAACTCAACTAAAACAAAGTCAGAAGTAAAACATGAATTTTAAAAATTCACATGTTTGGCAAATGGGTGTTTCTACTTTTCTAGACATGTAGTTGAATATTTAAATACTTCTGTGCAGTGGACATACAAGTATTCAAACAAGAAAAAATAAGAAAATCAACAATGGAGAAATACAGAAATGAACTGTCACAGAAGTTCACTTTGGTGTTTATAGTGATTTATGATAAAATCCTCAATTTTTGATTTTGTGATGTCTGTCAGGCCTCTCTCAGAAGTGAGGCAGTAAATAGAATTTTTTCTGTACCTAGTTAGGAGAGACAACATCTTCCTTTCTGTGAATGTTGACTCCAGTTAACTTATATGTGAGAAACAGTTTTGAGTATGTTGTTAAAAGGAGAAAAGTTTCATTAAAAAAATTCATTTTCCTTTATTTTTTCTAAAAAAAAAAAAAAAAAATCTCAATTCTTGTGGTTCTAACAGGGAATGACAGCATAAACAGAACACCAGTTTAATGGGAGTTTTTACTACAGTTGGCAGCTGTGGGCAGCCACCCACATGCAGGCCCTTACTCACAACCCGACAGTCCCTCCCAAAACACTGATATAACCCTTAAATTGACTTTTAGCATCAACTTTTTAAGCCTTGCAATGGGATGAATACAAATGACCTAGAATCATTCCAGAAAGCCAGATGGGGTTTTATTGAGAGCTATCCAGTTTTTTTAGTAGCATTATCCATATATTTTCTGGCATATGTCATTTGTGGCTTTGCAACCTCTTCAGGTTGTCCCTGTGCATTTTAGTGACTATGTGGTCTTGCTTTGTCATTTAAAGGTGAAGGTAATGAATACGCACTCAATTTGTGTTCACTTAATTCAGATCTGTGAATATTCCTTTGTTCATTTGTACACAAGGTATATTTCTTTAGAATGGGACTATTTTATTTCTAAAACAATAAACTTATTGACCATTACATAGAAACTTGTAATAAGATTTGTACACATCAGTAGACTGGGAAACTACACTATTACCTTTTTCAGCAAATGTAAATTTATATATTTTTATTGATGTATTTATAGATATTTATGGGGCACATATGATATTTTATTACTCGCATAGAATGTTCAATCAAGTCATGACGTGCAGGGCATTCGCCATCTCCAATAGTTATCATTCCTGTGTGCTACAAACATTTCAAGTTCTCTCTTATACTTATTTTTGGAATATTCAATGTACCATTGCACCCTTCTTTGCTTTTGCAAAGTAGAACTTACAATCATTGCCTTTGAGGTTTTCAAAGTTGTTACAGAGACTTTTTTCCTCCCTGGAGAATGTATAACCATGGAGGTGATATAGAATTTAAGAAAACAATTAGAATATTTACAGCTCCATCCATGTAAACACGAAGGAGTTAAAATATTCTTCTTAGCAAAGTATCTCAAGAATGGAAGAAAAAATATCCAATGTACTCAGCACTACTATGAAACTAATTTATAGCTTCCATAAGAAAGCTGTAACCCAATTATAGCCCAAGAATATGGGGAAAGGGTGGGGAGGGAGGGTGGTTGGTGGGATCAAGACTATGGTTCATCTTACAAGGGTACATGGGAATCTTTCTAAATGGAGAATATAAATGTCTTAACACAATAACTAAGAAAATGACATGAAGGCAATGTTAACCAGTTAGATGAAAATATTTCAAATTGTATATAAAAACAGCACACTGTATCCCATGACTGTATTAATGTACATAGCTATGATTTAATAAAAAAAAAGAAAAGAAAACAATTAGAAAGAAGTGAGAGAATGTCATTTGCATCTCCATCTAGGAATGATGGAAGATGAGTTAACATGACAGAGAGTGATGTTGACCTGAAGTAGAAAATATGAGCCCCATGTACTCTCCAGAAATGGGTTAGGGTCATCATATATTAAAAACAGCATGAATTTTACCCCACAGTACATTAGAAACATAGCATAAAATAAGAATTTTCAAGGATAAATTGCATACAGTCATTTATCCATCCATATATTTTTCAATAGACATGTATAATTCTGGGAGATAAGAAGAGCATTCCGCTGAGGTGAGGGAGGTGGGATACCAGAACTCAGACTGTTCTAGGTTCAAGTTCTCACTCCCCCACTATTAACTGTATGTACTTGGGAGAGGTATGTAGCTATTGCTATTCTCATTTATTCCATTTGCAAATCAAGGAAATTATTGTGTTTATTACAACTGTTGTCACAATTAAATGAAACAATGGATGAAAGAGACAGCGCAGTGGACAGAGCTTAAGAAAAATCAGCTCCTTGTCTTTTCTGCAAGGAGCAGTTTAGGTTCTGAGCCCTGAGGAGTAGAGCAGAGAAAAGCAAATACATATTCTTCCCTGAGGGCACATGTAGTCTACATCAAAGTGAGCTACATATGGCTGGGGACAAAGTGGCTCAGCCCTGTGGTCCCAGCAATTTGGGAGGCCGAGGCAAGAGGATCTCTTAATCTCAGGAGTTTGAGACCAACCTGAGCAAGGGAGAGAGCCCATCTCTACTAGAAATAGAAAACTTAGCTGGACATGATGGTTGGCGTCTGTACTCCCAGATACTTGGGAGGCTGAGGCGAGGACCTTTTGAGCCCAGGAGTTTCAGGATGCTGTGAGTTAGACTGATGTTACAGCATTCTATCCAGAGCGACAGAGTGAGACCCTGTCTCAAAAAATAAAACACGCTACATGTATGTGGCATATGTGCATGTGTGTGTATGTGTGGAGTTACAGATTTTACAAAAAGAAGATAAAAAGCTATGGATTTTACCAGAAAGAGAGAATTAGAAGCCAAAAGAAAAAATACAATTTGCTTCAGAGTTATAAAATGTTACATTCTGAGCACCATTCTAGATTGTTGATTGCAATTATATCTCTACCTCATATGTAGTGAGTCCAAAATTACCGTTGAGCTTCCTGAATAACTTTCCTGCCTTCCCCTAACCCCTTCCCTCATCCCGATCCTTGTGCTGAAACTGTCCAGTGCTTCTTCCTGGTCTCCGTATAACTTTAGCTTCTTCTATCCCCTCTATGTATGTGCATAGAGATCTCAGGTTACCACCTTGCCTAAAATAAAAAAAAATAAAACATCTACAAGTCTCCTAGGAAAAGATATAGGAGGCAAAAGATAGGACAGAGAATTAAAGAGAGAAAAAAAAGGCCTACAAACATATCCCTGTACAAGTAGCATGTTATACTCAATTGAATTAGGAATCACAGTGAGTTATATGACCTGGTACCAGTAATTGCATTAAGCAACCATATTATTTCAATAATAAAATAAACCCATTGAAACAGATTATTTTCTCGGGTAATTATTTAACTAATTTAAAAGTGGCAGTAGGATCAGTAGGATGGATGTTCTAATCTTTGCATTTTATTATCTCCTCATAGTATTCAGCAAGAAAGAAAAACAAAGAAAAATACTGTCCTTGACAAGTGCACTTACTTATACTTACAAAGAACTTGTACTTGTTTTTGCAAAGTACTTTAGCAGACAGTGCAAGGGTGACAAAAATTGTATGTACATTTAGTGACCGGAAAAAAAAAAAAAAAACTTCTTTAAAATTGCAATACTCAAATTACATTTGACTTTTGCAATTACAAGAAATACAATTTATAAGATACCAACATTATCAATATGTATTGAATACCTAGTACACAATTTTAACATGTCTTTTTCTTTCTTAAAATGTTTGTGCATTTTTGTACCCTCTGTGTGGGCAGGAGTATGTTTGTGTGTAGATATATATGCATATATACGTACATATCTGTATTTAAGATGTAAGTAAAGTGCTTTAAATTCCTGCTTCTCTAACTTTTCCTAGATCCTTTACACACACTAGATCACTTGCTATATCTCCAAAAGCACATCATGCACAGCCATTCATGGCTCTTGTTGAACCTACAAAAGAACTGAGCAGAGTGTGCCCATCTCCCCTCACTGTGGGGCGGGGGCTGTCACAGCAAACACAGTGCATGGCCACTGTTAGTGCTCACAGCGTCTGTGCTGAGGAGGGAATGAAGGGGACTGACAAAGATGTTGAGAACAATGTGCCTCTTGACGTTGACAACGAACCCTCTGTATTCTTTTAATAAATGACAAAAAGTAGTTTTAAACATATGTCATCAATGATCCAGCAAAACCTTGACTTGGTGCTTGGGGAGGTTGATTTACCAGAGCTCAGCTTCTTCTTCGAGGAGAGGGTGATTCCAGATGTTTAGTGTTGGGGGTCACGGGTCCTGGTTCCCCAAACCCAGTTGACCTGGTATAATTTCTAGGTTGAGCTAGAAAGTTCAACCAAGGCTTGGTGTTGGTAACTGAAGACAAAAATAAATGGAAGCTGAAAATTAAACTGGAGCAGCACAGGCAGTGTGAAAAGAAAGCAAAAGTGACCTGCGTAAATCTCGGGGTAAGAAAGAGAAATTGTATCTAGGAAGGACAAAGAGAAAGTTTAGAGCACTACCAAAAAGAGTTGGAAGTGGGTTCCTCTCATGATGGAGAGAAGGGGAGAGAGATGGAGATGCAAAAGTCTGTAGAGGTATAAACACCCCTATAGGTGAAACGTCTATATGCCTCTGGCCTAAAAAGCCATTTGAGAGAGAGCAGGGGAAATACTTTGTGTTGGCATACTTGTAAGAAACTGAGGCAGAATTCCACGTGGCCAGGTTGGTTGGGAGCCTAACGTGACCATGGCTTCAGCTGGAATAGCATTTACTGCGTTAAGGATTTAAGGCTGACTTTATAAGGCCAATGAAAAAGCCCTTTGGAAAACTGGCCAAATACCCATCAGTAACCTTTCCTGATCTGTGGTGAGTAATGAAGGTCTCTTGCTGATGGGTCCAGGAATGGAAATGTGCTCAGGGACCTCAAGAGAAGAGGAATTTACCCAATGCATACAGGTACCTAATGGCACAGATGAAACTTGGGATCATGAAAGGCTTTTGAGAAGTCCAGCCTGAAAATTCTTTATAAAAGCTTCCAGCAACCCCCCTGACTTAAGGCCTATATGGGAGCAGAAGTTTTTACATAAATTCCCGTATGCCCAAGAAGTTTCTTTATGCCTTGTTTAAAGATCCAAAGTAACAGCCTCCAAACGGCAAGGCCAGCAAGGGCAGGTATTCAATCTACCTTGTTCCTCCATAGCCTCAAGCATCATCAGATAAGAACAAAGAAGTAATGACTCCATGAAATTATGTTAAATCAGGTTATGTCAAAAGGGTTATGTCAAAAGATGTATGTTGAGTGGATTATGGGAAGCTAATCATGAGGTCGTCAGTGATGTTTAAGTGGATCAATGAGGTCATTGTTGTATTGTGCACATGTACAAAATTCCCTATATAAACCAACTGCAAATAAAGAAGTCCACCATTTTGCCTGAGCGAGCAGATGGTCACCTTTATTTAAAACACAATTTCAATAAGCGTGTTTATTCTCTGCCACATTGCTTTTCCATGAGAACCTTATGGCAACACACCCCCTTTCTTTCCATTTGAAATTGGCTGCAACTCTGCCATTGACCTCTCTGTGTCTCCAGGCATTATTACCCTTTTCTATTGGTCACTGATTCTTATCTCTTTCTATTGGTTGTTGGTTACCTAGGTTACCTCATACTGCATTTTTACAGGCCCTCCAGACTTCCTGGTTCCCTGGGCCAGGCTTCTCTCCCTTCCCCCTTGAAGTCCCTTCTCACTTAGAGTGGGCACTGGGAGCCACACTGCCCATGTTCCAGTCTCCCGTCTGTTATTTACTAGATGTGTGACCTGGGATAAGTCATTTAACCCTTATGTACCTCAATTTCTCATTTGTAAACTGTATAGTAAAAGTATCTACTTATAGGGTCTTTTTTGAGGATTAAATGAACTAATATAAAAAAATACTATGTGACAAGAATTAGCTGTGTCTTGTTGCTGTTATTCTGGTTACTATTTTATTGTTACTATATATATGAGATATACTTTTCTAACTACCATACAATAAAATGAGACTTTATAAGTGAAATGCTTAGCATAGTGCCTGGCACAAAATAAACAAATAACCTTAGACATCACTGTTAGTGGCAGAGTAGTAGAAATTACAAGCAGCAGTATTATCATCTAACCTTACTGTTTGCTAAATCACAGTTGATTACCAATGGCCCAGGAACGTTTTAAAGAATTATTAATATTTGACATGGAATATGCCAGTACTCACCATGTTACAGTATTATGTCCCTGGAAATAAAACATTGAGGTGCAGTTAAGATATTGGGCCCTACAGCATCACTGTCAGGGTCTCTAGCCCACCCGTGCCACTTGCTCCTGTTGGGCCTTAGAGGAGTTTTTCTTTGACTGCATTTGGATGAATAATAACAGTACACCTAAAAGTGCTATGTGAGAGCTAAAAGAGAAATTATATGCAGAAATTACATGCCTACAATTTGGTATATATTCAATAAATGTTAGGTACCATTCTTATCTAATTCTCATAACAACCTTCATAGCCACCTTAAGTATCATAGGTAAAAATCTCCATTACTAGCCATGCAAGCTGCAACTTTCACAAGTTACACAGCAGTTCAATGTCAGAATGAGTCTTTGACCAAGGTACTCTGACTCTAGAGTCTGTGTTAGTATATGACAGAGTCTACCCTGGGAAGACAGGTAGGGTTTCAGATGCTTGGTGTGAGTACATGTCTGCCACAGTAGATGGGTGTGGTCTATCTTCATATGTCCTTGATGCCCTGGTTATTCTGACTCCTCTACAATGCAGTCTGTGATTGCAATGCTCTTAATACATAGGTTTTGTCAGAATAACTTTCCTATAAGTAATTTACATATATGAAAATCTATCTATCTATCTATCTCTTTGTTGATATTTTCAGATAATTATTTACCAACATGGAATGACATTTTGTCAGAAACTAGTGATTTGTTTTGCAATCTTGAAAATGTACATCTATTTCTACTGCTTATACAACTGTCCACTGAACATGCTTTCTGGTAGACACCTTTGATTCCAGTTGATATATAGCAATTATGAGTTATTCAACTTCTTCTACTAGTATGCTTTGGGTTTGTGTTTTATAACAAAAAAGGCCAGACCTCAAAATTATCTTGCCTTGATGTGACATTAACTACCTTACTGTGCTTCAAACTTGGGACTTTTCTAGCTCTGTCTTACCTAACTATGATCCCTAATTTCTGTACTACATCAGACACTCATTTTCACTAGCAACTTGGGGCAACAAAACTTTTTGGGATTTCAGTACACTGTACCAAAGGAGCACAAAATATTTTTGTCATTCTCACCATTGAACATTTATCTCCTTTCTCAGTCTCAAAAAACCGTCAGCCCTGTAATAACAGTAACAATAACACTGTCTTTCTTCATTGAGTCTAGTATTTGCTCCAGTTTTCCAGTGGGATGGACAGTTAGTAGTATGCCACAGATTAATTGATTAAAACCTGAACTCTTCATTTATAGATCCCAGAAATTTCCCCTATCTAAAGACCTTTCAAAGCTGCTAACAATAGACTTTGTTTCAGGTGGATTATTTTCTGTGCTGGGCCTATCACAAAACATGAGTGTAAGTTAAGATCTATTATCCTATTATCCCAAAACTGGTGCCTTTGAGTTGGGTAGGATATGAGTATTCTGTCTGAACTAAATGTTTTTTATTGTAGGTCTTTGTATTATGAAATTTCACCATGAGAAATGATTAATTTCTTGTAGATTCTATCACTATCAAGCCCAGGATTCCCTAATACACCTTAACCCAACTCTGAATATACTGCATATCAGAAACCATGTATATTAAGAAACCATAACCTTTAAAAACTTTGAAGAATAAAGGAGATTTCACTTCAGATATCCCAGAGAGAAAGTCACACAAACTCAAATCAGGAATTTCTCACATAGATACTATTAATCCCTTTTATTTTTCCATTTCATTTATAATTCTAAAATTTCTCCCAAAATTATTGTCATGTTCTTTCCTATACACCACATCCTAGCTTCTATTTTTTTTTTTTTTTAAAGAGTGGGAGGATGAAGATTCTGCACAGTGCTTTCCTAGGAGTTGGGTAAATATTGCTCCCTCTGAGTGAGGTGAGAGAGCCCCTCTTTTCCTGCTAGCCTCATGCAGAGATGCTTCTCTCCAGTGGTCATAAACAAAATGCCAGCATCTGTGAGGAACAAGTGAATATCAAGGAGACAGTCACCATGGCAACCATAACCATGGAAAGTCCTCTAAACACCCACCCCTGGATCAGCATCCAGTTAGCAATTCAGAGCATTCAACTCACAGAAATAGAGAAAAAGAGCCAGAAGAACTTCAGTGCAGTGGGAAAAATGGGCTCAAAGTTGAAAAATCTGAAGTCTTGTCAGAAATATTGTCTCTCTGTTCATGCCCAAGGCATTATTAAGAAGGGAAATATTTTATGTGGCTTCTTTTGCCTGCAAGATAACGGCAGTGGCCTGATGTTTGAGGGACTTTGCAGGCTACGTTTTTTGGATTATTTGTTATTTGTCTTGATAATAGAGCCGCTCAAGTCAAAATAGTGTAACTCATTCTCCCCTGGATAGAACACATACATTTATAATATCTATTCACATTGCCTTGATCATTTTCTTTTTTGAAAGTTCTTCACAAATTCACCTATAGAAACCTTGAGCAGCTCATCCCAGATTTCTGAAATTTCATTTTATCCATCAAGTCTTCTCCAGCCACCATAGTTGACTATTATTTCTTGAAACATAGAGACAAAATTCCTCCATTCATTTCTCAACTTGGATATTCAAAACTAGTTAGGGTTGGACAGAACTTCTCAGAAGTGAAATGATGCTCATAAAACATCTTTTGAAAACCAAATGAAGTAATATTTTGTAAATAATATGAAAATTCAATCCTTGTTCGTATTATGTTTCATACCAAAATTGTTTTCCTTTCTCTAACATACCAGCAAAATATCAGATGGCACAGTAAATGTTTAATGAAGGTATAAGCAAGTGAAGAATATGGAATATGGAATTCTAGGGTGGAGATAATCATTGAATATATATTTATACAATCGAATTATACAGAAGAAGGCAAATTTGAAGGAATAGTCGTAAACAAGCTTAAGGTTTATCTTCTTTCAATAAATCTGCATCTTCCCAATAATTAAGGATCAAGGGAGATGTTGAAGATAGCCAATGGGTTGGTTTATTAAATAAATCGGGACACATTTTTTTAGAGTTGTCAAAACTTTAAGAAAACACATGATTGCAAACTAGCGTTTTCAGAGTGAAGTGAAAAAGTGAGTAATCAGTCCTTCTTTTCTTTCCATTTTCTACAACATTCTCTTAGCTAAAACTACTTCCCAGAAACCTTTGTTTGCCTTCCCAGCCACCAAGAGAACTTGACCTCTCCACAATGCCTTTTCTGACTGTGAAATACTATATACCATACTGCTAAAACCCTTTGTTATTTACTTTTCCATGTTTCCTCCATTACTGTAATTTATATTAACCCACATTTCCTTCATTACTCCAGCTGTGCCCCTATTGACAGCACAGGGCCCCCTACAAAGGCATTACTTGTTGCATGAGTGAAGGAAGGAAGGGACGGACGGATGAACAAATGAACAAATCGATCAAGTTTAATGGATGTAACAAATAATGTAAGACTCTGAATAATTTCTCTACATTGTTCAAAAAAAATTTGAAATTTTAGAGTTATCAAAATCATATGGTTGCATATAAAGTTTTATTATGTCACATGTATTTTTCAAGCTGTTAAAAATGCATTACAAAAAACTAGTGCAATATGTACTACCCTGTGTTTAAAGCTATGGTATCAAGATTTTGGATTTCTTCACAGATTACACAACAGTGATTCTTAACCCACGCTGGTCAAAATTGTTAGTGAACTACTTTGTATTAATCAACTTGTCTAAAGGAAACTATATTGATGGGCATCATAATCCCACAGAAACTATTAGTATATGTAAGTTGATTGGCACAGAGTAGGTTCAGAACATTAGTTTTGAACATGTAGAAATAAATTTGCATTTGTATAATTTTAAAATATAATAAAAATAGATTTAATATATGATTTTGAAATAAAATAAAAATAGATTGTTAATAACCAGCCTACTCTATAACTCTCCCTGTAAAACAGATATCAAGTCCCAAAAGGGAAAATACTTTTGTAACTATGGGAGAATAAGGAGTGTGGGTCTTTATCTTAGGACCATTGTCCTTTCAATGAGTCCATGCCAGGATTTGCACCATATTTTTGAAACATCTACTTAGTTTCCTCATTCACAACTTTACTTCACAAGTGTAGCTTAAATGAAGTATCACGAGAAGAATCATGGTATATTCTTCCTGTCTAATCAGATTATTTTAGACCAATTTACTTGTAATTCACACAAAGTCTTGTGCTTTTGAGTGAGTTAGCTGAACTCAGGCAGAAACTTCCAGATGACAGGTCTAATGTTGTTTTTAAAAGATAATCCCCAAGATGACCTAGTGATTTAATTGACTTGTATTTAAAAATATGAAAGTAGGAGTAGGAACTAGTGATGTCCACGTATTTTTAATTCAATTTCTGAAAGCAATGGGCCTCTATAACTGGATAGGCTGTTATCTGTAACCCATGGGTCTTAACTAAGGGGATTTTATCATCTAATTTTATATTAATAGAAGAAAGCTTGACAATTTTTCTACAGCAGTAATTGTATAAATACACATGTATGTTACCTGACTTTGTAATAGATCAATGATGCAGAACTCTTTAATCAGAACAATGTACTACTACTTTTATTTGAGAAGTTATCTAGAAGTACCATCACTTTATTATATAAATTTAATTATTCTCATAATGAAATTTGAATTATATTGATATAGTAAGTCTGGAAAACACAAGTCTGAAAAAAAAATAGCTGCAGAATTTTTTTGTTTGATACAATTAGACTGGAATTTATAGTAAATTGTAGAAGATAAGCAAGGTAAAAGAATAGATGTTTTAGTCTACCTGGACTGCTACAACAAGGTCTCCCAGAATGTGGGGTGTGAACACCAGAAACTTACTGTCTCAGAGTGTGCAGGGCTGAGAAGTCCCACACTGAGGTCCATTGGAGATGGTTTCTGGTAGTAGTTCTCGTCCTGGCTTGTAGACAGACATCTTCTCACTGAGTTCTCATGTGACCTTTCCTCACTGAGTTTACATGAGGTGACAGAAAGAGAGAGAGAGGACCCTGCAGGCAAGTGCTCTCTGGTTATTTTTTATTTTAAGGACACTCTTCCTACTAGATCAAGACCCCACGATCAGACCTCGTTTAATCTTAATTCCTTCCTTAGAGTTCCTGTCTCTAAATATGGTCACCTTAAAAATTTGAGGGAAGATACTAGAATTCCCATCCTATCTGGGGAGAAGCCCATGATGTGTGTTTACTCAGGGCTTAATGCTCACTCACTATGTCCAGCACGGTGCTAGCCACTCACAGTAACACTGACCCTGTCCTGATTCCCACTTTATAACCTAGTCCTGGATATTTACAGTGATAAAACCATACCATAAAAAATTTGATTATTTGGTGCCAAATACTAAGAACAGCCTTGCTGCCTTACTAGGTAGAGCAAGAAGCATATGTGTGTGTGTTTGTGTGTGTGTATTAAAATTAGAGTAATGCTGAATGTATGCTGATAACAAAAGATGGATTCAAGTCACATTGAGCACCTCTTATAATTCCAGAAGTCAAAGATGACTTGAATATTATAATATTAATAAAATATTAATTGTATTAATTAATTAATATTATTTACAATATTAATTTCCTTTCTTAAACTGTGTGTACATTTTCAGCACCACACGTGTGTGTGTGTGTCTGTGTGTATTCTTCTTTAACTATACTGAGTAATCTCAAATTAGAACAAAGGACGTGTTGCAGAGATCACCACTGCTCAGTGTTCTCACTAATGCACTGCTGCAATCAATACAATCTGATGGTTTTCTCTCCTTGTGATGCTCCTTTCACAATTTGAATTCCCTGTGGTATAAAGAGCAGGGTTCTCAGGACTGCCCTCTATTGCTCCCAGAGCTCCTTAGGATACCTTGACTCACCCCCACATGTATGTTCCCTGAGCCAGAGGCACCCTGCTCAGGCTCAGTACTGCTCAGCATGGCAGCATTCTCTCTGCAGCACAAAATCCAACTGGTCCCAGACACGCAGGAGGTTCTAGGCAGTGACATTCACAGGTAAGGCCACTCCTCCAGTCAGATGACCCAGCTTCTGCATAGTGTGAGAGCGTCTTCATGGATAGAGCTCACATCTGCTTGAAAGATCCTTTCATGTAGCAGGGGACCTGGGGCTCATAGAGCAAATCCAGCTGAGCAACTTGACCTCTTCTGGAACAACTAGAGGACAGGAGACCTCCCTTCTCCATTGTCTGACATTTGTGATGTCTCCAAACATTATATTTATTAACCTGCTCAGAGGAAGTTAAATTTAAATGTATGCCTTAAAAATTAGCATCGTTGTTTTAACTTAGTGAGTTGGGTACACTTTATCTTTTATGAAACTCTTGTGATAAAATCACAGGACATTTTAAATGAACAGCAAAAAGCCAAAGGGATTATTCAACACATTATTGCATTGATGCGCCCTTCAGCCGTTGTCTCTCCATTAATCTGGCATTTTTTTATTACATGGTTACATTTATAGTATGTGGCTATACCATCTGACCCTCCCCACTATTTTTTGAGAATACACCACCAAGTGAGGAGTTTTTTCTATAGATTTGTCCTTGGGAACATTTATGTAACTTCCTCACATCTCAGTGAATCACCTGGGGCGTTGATGTGTGTGTGTGTGTGTGTGTGTGTGTGTGTGTGTGCATTCCCTGTTTGTGGGTAGAAAGTTGGACAGAGTAATTTATTAAATTATTTTCAGTCCTGCCTTTTTTAACAATTGATGAACAACAATCCTGATACCTGCTTTGATTATGCATTACACAGTGTAGCCTTGTTAGCCATTTCTACCTCTGCGGGATCATCTGTGGATAAAATGGCTGGAAATGGGAATAATGGAGAAGGTAGGAAGGAAGAAGGAAGAAAGGTGGAGACTACCTCTTACGTGGTTTACATGGATGGAGCTGGAACATATTCTTCTTAGCAAAGTATCTCAAGAATGGAAGAAAAAGTATCCAATGTACTCAGCCCTACTATGAAACTAGTTTATAGCTTTCATACAAAAGAAGGAGGGGAGAGGGAAGAGGGAGGGAGAGGGAAGAGGGAGGGAGAGGGAAGAGGG
>NW_003852457.1:4082088-4144061 GCF_000181295.1 Otolemur garnettii
ACAAAAGAAGGAAGGGAGAGGGAAGAGGGAGGGAGAGGGAAGAGGGAGGGAGAGGGAAGAGGGAGGGGAGAGGGAAGAGGGAGGGAGAGGGAAGAGGGAGGGAGAGGGAAGAGGCAGGGAGAGGGAAGAGGGAAGGAGAGGGAAGAGGGAGGGAGAAGGAAGACGGAGGGAGAGCAGTTGGGACCACACCTACAGTGCATCTTACAAGGGTACATGTGACATTTACTAGGTGTAGAATATAAATGTCTTAGCACAATAGCCAAGAAAATCCTTTGAAAAGGATTCTGAACAAATATGGAAATTAATATTTAGATTACTAATACCTAGAAATTCAAGATTTGGCTTGATGTGGAATCGAGTCATTGGTAAATCAACAGTAGAAGTCACCAGAGATCAGCTAGGTTTAGAAATGATGAATAATTTGAGAGTATTACTAAAAGCTGAAGCAATCCTGTCACCATAGAAAATTATATGTACAAAAACATCAAAGATAAATTGAAAAATTAAGATTAAGATGACTTATGAAATTGGTAAAAGTGGTGGCTGAATTTTCAAGGAAAATAAAATGCATGGAATGTGGAATTGACCTAAATAATTCAAAGAGTGATAAGAGCCTGAAATTTTGGTATCTAAGAAGGAATAACTGGTATATATGAACATATTAGCAGTTTAGAGAAAGATCCAGTTTACTGATGTAAAACTTTGCAATACAGCATTATGAAAAAACAGCTAGAATGCATTGCTATGATGGATATCATCTATGGGTAAAAGCATTAATAAGAAATATTAAACAGTAATGGAATAATGAGAATTATTTCAAAATATCATGGACATGATGCAACAAATAGCAGCGAAATCAGTTTCTTTAAGCTAAATTACTAATAAATTAACCACAAGAATAGTGAAGAAAATCTTTAATAATATCAGTAACAAATGAAATAATCTTTTAAATAGGATTCAAAAATAATTGATATGAAGAAAAAATCTGCATTTTTAAGTGCTTATTTTTGAGCACTGATGAGGCAGTAGTGCTGTCTCAATACCAGTACACTAGTGAAAGGTATCACGCCGTGGGCCCTTCACTTCTGCCAATTAAATATTTGAAAAATAGTTAATGACTGCAAAATAATCAACTCATATAAATCTTTGCAAAATTCCTCAGAGGTAGCAAAATATGCTCTATTCAACTGCCGTGAATTTGTAACTTCTTTTAATAATACTTTTATAAATTTTGTGTTATTCATGAATTTCACATTTGTGAATTGGACATTGGTGAAATAAATGTTCAGTAACTGGGAGGATTGTTGCAAGTGATTTTCAGATAAATACCCTGCTTCTTTGTAGTGCTCCTTATTGACAACAGGACACATATAAGACCACTGTCTGGGGTACACTGATCGCAAATAATAACTCTCCATTCTTCTGTAATTGGCAAGGTGAGTTTTTCTAAGTAGAGGAGTCAGCATGAATTCTGGAAAGGCTGGAAGGTGAGATCAACAGAGACCTATTGGGCTCCATCAACACAAATCTGTAACAGAATGGAATATGGACAGAGAACTGAGATTTCAGGAACCTTTCAAAAAAAAAAAAAAAAAGAGCAAAAGCCATACAACAAAACCTCTAAGAATTCTTCATTAAATTTTTAATTATATACATCATAATGAAGCCTGTACAGCTTCCTTGGGTTTGGTAGTTTTCACATGTATTGCATTTTTCCTCTCTTGTTAATGGCAATGAATGCATAATGTAAAAAAGCAAATCAAAGAATAAAAAGCTAGTGAGTGACTCTACTCACAAGCTTACTCTATTTTATTTATATGATAACTGTAGGGGCCTAAAAATTGTTTTAATATGAGTAAGCTTTAAAAAAAAATAAAAGGCTTATTGAACTAATTAGTTCTACTTGCGTAGAACCAAAATGAGTGAATGAGCAAATAAATTCTTGCTTTCTGCTGCAGGGCAGACAGAGGGCAGCTGGAGATATCTCGTCCTACTCTGAAGATGGAGTGGAGACCAAAGAAACTCTAAAGGGCAAGTAAGAGTGTGTGACTCAGACAAAGGAGGATAGGAGGTAAAATCCATGGAGTCGGCGTGGAGAATGAGAGGAGTGTTGGGAAGACGCTGGGTTGTAAGGCGAGCCCAGGGGAATCCCAGGGTGCTCCCAACCAAACTCTGAAACATGAATTAAATTCTTCAAGAATCAGATGTGACCACAGATAAAAATATCCTTTTCAACGAGGGAACTCTGGAAAATTGATTCTTGATTTTGAAAGTAAAGCAATTTTTATTTGATTCAAAGACATCTTCAGAGGGCAAGAAGAGTTTAATGTGTATATGGTGCCTTTGAAGACTTATCTAGGGTCCAAGAAGCTTTCACTGGGGTACCGTAAGTTGGTTTATTATCCATTATCTGTAACACAGAGATAATGAAAGTGGTACAGTTGTCTGTTCAGAAAGCCCACAGGAATACCAGGCTTTGACAGCCATGATATATCTCAGTTAGTTTTTCCTGTGTAAAACCATCACAAATCATAGAGCAGACAGGATGTTGGTTAAAGAAACTACACATTGAGATGATGGAGTTACTCATTTATCTTCATTCAAAGAACTCAGACTGCACATGATAGGCAACATAAATCTCACCCTATACAAGAGTCTCTCTCTTAATGACTTATCTTAGCACTCTGATTAAAATTATCTTTGTTTCCTGGTATACAACAGTGATCTGACTTTCCTGATTAGTTGCTGAAATTTTCAACCCAATTTGTGTTGCTAAAATGTAGGAAATGATTAGATTTAAATAAAGTGACATATCCAAAAATGTCCTAGGGAAAGAGAGTTGGTGATTAAAATATATATTATAGTAAACATGGAGGAGCATTAAAAATTAAGTTTCCTTACAGTTCACCCTTTGTTTAGGCTCATTCAAGTGGAACATCACTTCTTCAGAGGCCATTTCTACCCGCAAAAATAATATGCTTGATCTGGTCATTTTATGACAGTTGAAAAAGGAAAATGGTACACAGGATGGCAAGTAGAAGGTCGTATAGTCAAACTTAGAATCAAATTTTTTAAATATAAATTTTGATACATGCCATCAAAGTGTTTAAAAATAAAAAAAGAAGATAGATGTTCTTTAGTATAAACATAATAAAAGAAGAGAAAAAAGAAAACCAGCACATGATGAAGCAGATTAGAAGGCAAGAAAGAGGAAATTAAGGAGGGGACGAAGGACAGAAAGATAAAGGAGATGGACAGAAGGTAGAGGGACCCAAGAAATAACTGGAGGGGAAGAGGAAAAAAGATTTGTTCCCGAGTAGTCACTGCTTTGACTGGATGCCAAGAACTCTTCCAAGTGACTTCTGCTACACTAACTAGTTTAATCCTGAAATCAACAATACCAGGAAAGAGTTTTGCTTTTCTCTCTATTTCTGCATTAAGTTCAAAATAGTTTTGCTCTATGGGAAGAAAAAAAGGAAAACTTTCTTACAGAGAAAATGCATGGAAAGATAAGTCAATTTCTGCACGTGTGAAAACTGTTTCCTCCATCCCATCCTCTCCTGTTTCCCTTTCTTCCAGGTCCACTCCTGTGAAGAAACCAACCCAGATGTGTGTGTCCCTGCACTGATATCTCAGTTTTGTCTTGAGATAAACCTTCATGCCTAACATCTCTGTTGGTCATTTTCACCGAACACTTACCCAGTTGTCTGTCCTCAGTGGCTGGTTGTTACTTCCCAATTATTCAGATGAGAATATTCTCCCTGCCTCAGAGAACACATTTGATAGGGGGGCTGAGTTCACCTTCTGTTCCCTTCCCATCTGTCTCTGTTGGTTACTGTTTCTTCCTTACCCCTTCCCTACTGGGTCAGATGAGGGCCTTCCTCCTCCCAAGACTAAGTGTTAAATCTGTGCCTCAGGAACATCACCTTACATAATTTTAATTTCTCTCTCTTAAATCTCTTCCCAGAGAAACCAACAAATGAATAAATTGATCCTGATTACTCCTTATGCTTCCATCCTGTCTTCACTCATTTCTAAGCCAGGAAAAAAAAACTCAAAAAGCAATATGGACTATTTCCAAAATCTGACTTTCTTTGCTTTCCTTGATCATCTGCAAAAAGAACAAAGCTAGAGAGGTATTACCCTACCTGATTAGTAATTTAAAAAAGATGATGTTGGCAAATAAATAAATGGATATGTTAACCAACTGGTAGGACAGCAAATTCATAAATAAATTGAAAAATGGACAGTCAACTGATTTTCAACAGAGGTGCAGAGATCAGTCAATGGGAAAAGGATAGTCTATTTAATAAATCGGTAATGACTGAATTTTCTCATGCAGAAAAACACATTTGGACCCTTGTCTCACACCATATACAAAAATCAACTCAAAATGAATTAAAGACTTAAACAAAGGACCAGAAACTCTAAAGTGACTAGAAGAAAATGAGAAAAGTACAAAACATTTGTCTGTACAATATTTCTACGGAATTGACACTGAACATTGTAAGCAAAGATGGACAAGGTGGATTATATCAAACTAAAAAGCATTAGTACAGAAAAGGAAACAGGTAACAATGTGCAGAGATAACCTACAGGTTGGGAAAAAGTATTTGCAAGCTATACATCTTTAAAGGTGCTGATCTCCAGAATAAATAAGGCACCCAAACAACTCAATAGCAAGAAAACAAAAACCCAGCTTAAAAAAATGAGCAAGGGACCTGATAGATGTCTCTTACCAGAAGTTATGCAAATAGCAAACATACTTGAAAAAAATGATCTAAATTTTTAATCATCAGGGGAATACAAATTAAAACCACTTTGAGATAGGTGTCTTATACCTATTTAGAATGATGTTTATCAAAAAGACATTTTTTGGCTAAGTTTTGGCAAGGACGTGGAGAAAAAGGAACATGGTACACTGTTTCTAGGAATATAAATTAGTACAGCACTATAGAAAACAGTACAAATTTTTTCCAAAAAACTTAAAAATAGAATTATCATATGGTCTAGTTATCTCATTTCTCTGTATTTACCCAAAAGTTTGTCCAATAGATATTTACGTCACTATTCATGACAAGTTACTGGCTCAAGCTATGGGATTAAGGCAGACGGAGAACAGCTGTCATAAAGGAGGGAATTTTCACCCTCTTGATTGATGAGAGACCCGCTCATCCTCCCACTCCCCCACCCCTCAACCAGCCTAATGTTTACCAGCAGATAAATGGATAAAGTAAATGCAGTACACATACAAAATGAAATACTACTCGGCTTTAAAGAAAAAATTTTCTTAAAGAAATGATGTCATTTGAAACACAATAGATGGAATTGGATAACATAAAGCTAAGTAAAATAACTCAGGCACAAAAAAGCAAATACCTCATATATTCGCCTGTGCATAAACTGTTAAAGACAAGAATTCATAGTAGCAGAGGGCAGAATGGTGGTTAGGAAAAGGAAATTAATCCAAAGTCAGATCCAATTAGAAATGGTGGAGGCATTGCATGTTGGAGGTATATAGATATTAAACAGTATATGTGAATGCTACACAAGTCATCAAGAAAGATATCTGCCTTTTATGATAGTATATACGAGGGGAGGAGAAAAGGATGATGCCGTGCTCATTTAAAATTCTACCTTAAATGGAGGCTGAAATGAGCATGCCAGGGTTATTCAAACAATGTCCGTTCAATCCATCAGGAAGAGATGAGTTTCTTCAGCACTGTGAAGTATCCAGGTTTAAATGCAACAAAATGGAGACCAGGTACGAGAATTCTCAGAGCAGACAAAGCTAGGTAGGCCACGCCAGAAAAATAGCTTTTTTTTTTTGTGGCTGGGGCTAGGTTTGAATCTGTCACCTCCAGTATATGGGGCCAGCGCCCTACTCCTTTGAGCCACAGGTGCCACCCAAAATAGCTTGATTTTTATAAACAAAACTTGAGTTGCTGTCCAAAAATGGTATCAGATAATTACTTTTAATCCATCCCCTCATGTTGGGAAACCTCCACTGTAACAGCCCCTCTGACTTCTTCCTGTTCACTGTATCAGCGGTCCTGTAAACCACCTGTCTCTGAGCTTCCAATCACTGTTGGTCTGAGGTCTCCTAGAACTCAATCTGTACTTTCCTTCAGGGTACAATGATAAACTTTTAATTTTATAACTTGATCTAATTTTATGTTTTACTTCCAAAAAGCAAGCCTTACAGTTAATATTTAGATATAAGATTAGGTGCCAGACTTAGCAAAATAAGTAAATAAATAAATAATATTTAAGAGTTCTGAGTTAACACAACTTTCAGATAAACAGCTTTTTTTAGGGTAAGTATTATGTTCCATCCAACATTTTGGACAAACTTACACTGAAAAAAACTAATTATCTAAAATTCAAATTTAACTGCCAGTCTATGTTTTATCTATAAACCCTGAAGTGGGCTTGAGAACAAGACAATTCCTAATACAAACTCAGCTTCCTCTTAGACGTTGTTCCTCATTGGGGCATTGTATTGTCTCAATTGAGAAAAGATCCATACAATAGGACATCAAGGAAACCAATGTGACTGACACGTTCTTCCATCTTGAATTTATTATTACTAATTGTTAACTATATTCTTTTATTTTCAGTATTCTTATTTCTTAAATGTTCTGGCATTGGGGGCCTTGTTGATTGATGAGAGACCCGCCCCCCATCCTCCCACTCCCCAAACCCCCAGTTAGCCTATGACCGCATCTTCCAAGTGCAAACGAACCAAACAGGTTCAGAGCCCTCCGACCTCCACAGCCTCCTTTATCCACTTCTCGCACTTCACTCTCTGCCTCAGCAGCCCAGGGCCAGACACTAGACACTGGAGACAGTCCTATGTCTGGAATTCTAAACCAGCTAGTCCTAAACCTGCTCCCTGTGCCTCCTCTGTGTCTTCTCAGGAAACAGCAATGAACACTTGGCCCACACTTCCTCCTCAGTCCTGCTTCCCGACACACCCTGGGCTTCCCTGTGTGGCCTTTGCCTTCTGTTTCCACGAATCCATGAGCATGAACATTCCCTCCTTTATGACAGCTATTCGCCTGTCTTCCAGCCTTAATATATCCAGTAAAAACCAATCTTGGTATATCTTAAAACCATTATGTGAATAAAAAAATAAAATCCCTTCTTCTAGTACTAAACATGTTAATTAGGAAAGCACATATTTTATTAATCCCTTGGGAAAAGGCTGCATTTTTATAGTAATCATTGCTGAAGAAAAACTGTGGGAGACCTAACAATAAGTCCTGGCCCTGTCATAGCCGACTGTGTGATTCTTGCTGGTCACACATCTCTACCTCTATAACTGAGATGAAACTCAACACAAAAAAAGGAAATACAGCATGCCACCATATTGAAAACAGTACACAAAGATGCTTTCTTAATGTTGTCAATTCCAGGCTGTTTCTCTAGCTGCCACCATCTTCCCCAGACCCACTACAGTACTGGCCTGAGTCCCGCAGGTGTGAGCCTCACTCCACTCCCTACACCGTAGTGGATGCCTCCCCCCTGTGTTCTCTTAAAGCATGAACTTCTCCCATCATTACCTTAATACAGTTATAATTTCATGCATAAGCTATATGTCTTTCAGGCATTATTAGACTAAAATTAAAACACTTTATTTTTCTTCCACTGTCTCCTTAAAATTCATGCAGAGAAAAAAGCCTTTTTTTTCTTGGCTTAATTACAAAAATAAATGGGCAGACTTTCTGATTTTTTTTCTCACTCAGTTAATTCATTATCTTAGATTCACTTTAAGTCATTAAACATAATTAGAATGTTTAACCCTTTGTAAGAAAAAACAACCCCCAAAAAATACATCTAAAGTAATTTTAAATGTCCGTGTCCTGCCCATTCCCAGTCAGGCCCATGTAAGCCTTGACTTGAGCAGTTGATGGGACGATCGGACGTAGGGAGAGGATTTATACTTTTTCTCCCTTGATGTTCTGCTGATCCCTTGAAGTTCTGAGCATGTGCAAGGAGGAAGAGAAATTGGGAAAGTTCTTAGTAGATGATTGTTTTGTACTTGCTGGGTGAAATTGAAAGCTTTGTCTCTGATAGGCCTTTGCGGGAAGGGGTTGTCTCTGACTTCACGTTCCTTTACTTTAACTACAGCATCCTTAATCCGAGAATCTTACCCACATGTTTCCAGAACCCCTCAGACGCTGGCATTAAACTTGGTCTTCTTTGCTCTGCAGAGCAGTTCTGTTCAGTAGGACACTGATGATCCAGTGGGACCTTTGATGCATAGTCCATGATGTGTTATTAAAAACCCTATAAAGAACATGCTCTGGAGATTGAGTGGGCTCCCAACACAGGTGCAACTTTACTGGCTCTTCCACCAAGCAGTTAGCCCCTCCCTGGGCCTGAAGACTTCACGGGCAGTTGTTGGACTCCCTTACACTAAATCTCCCAACTGCCAGAGTCATTCATTTATCTTTTCACAAAAGCCATTGGTGTCTCTTCTCATCTTGAGGGGAAGGGTCAGGCTGCTTTAAAGGGTAGGAATCAGAACCCTTCAGTGGTTCTGTTCACTCTATCTCCAACATCCTTTATTTGGGGAGGAGGACTTTGCCTGTACCTCCTACTGGACGCTGCTCTGTGAAGGCCTCATTCATACACATATTTATTCTGTTCATTATAGAGAATGGTCTTGTGCAATATATCACCACATTCATTGCAAAGATTCAATGCATGTTTTAAATTTCATAGCTAATCAAATATTTTTGTTTAAAATAATTCATTAGGAGTTGATAAATATAAAAGTAAAAGAAAAAAAGACATGGAAATGCTTAGCTTACAAAGTATCACAGTTATTCACTACACATTTTGCCCATTTAAAAACCTACATTGATTTTAGGAGTAAACATTGAGTATTAGGAATATTTTATGTAGCTCAATTGTCAAGGTATCAGAAATATCAGCATGTAAATTTGATCAAAGAATATAGGAAATAGTCTAACATAAGAATCACTAGCACTTATTTAAAGATTCAATCTTGCCAAAGATCAAGTTAACTATTTTATTAAAGATAATTCTTGGTTTTTAGAAAAATTTCTTATTTCAGCATATGCATTCTTTGTGAATGAAACAGATTACTAAAACATGGCTGAAAATTAAGTGAACAATATAAATAGACTCCTACCTCTAATTTAAAATTGTATTCATCAGAATCTCATCTAAATATATCTGATATGGATTGATGTATAGGAATTTTTATTACAATAAAATGCATAATAAATAAATGCAGAAAGAATAAGGAAATATTGAAATATATTAAATTCATGTGATGAAATATTACATAGTTTTAAAAAAGTGAAAGATTTTCAATCTTTATTTTAGTTTGTGCCTTTATTTACTTGTGCACAGGGTTTGGAAGGTATTGAGATTGTTGAAGGAGCTGCAGGTGGGATCTATCTCTGTACAGAGCTGTCTGGAAAGTACCCAGACATGTATATCTCTGTTTTTTCATATTATATGGCTGGTACTTTCTGGACAGTCCTCAAACACTGGTGTTTCCTTTTTTGTGT
Organism: Otolemur garnettii; assembly: GCF_000181295.1. Classification (NCBI taxonomy): domain Eukaryota; kingdom Metazoa; phylum Chordata; class Mammalia; order Primates; family Galagidae; genus Otolemur; species Otolemur garnettii. The sequence continues at coordinate 4,091,637 of NW_003852457.1, forward strand.
TCTTCTCTATCCTATTTCATAATCTCTGCAATAGTTTTATGAGTCAGATATATATATATATATATATGTACATATATATATATATAATATATAGATTAAGAAATCACCTAAGAAATAAACCATTCTAGAACTTACATCTCAACCTCCAAGTAAATTTACCCATGTTATTCTATAGGATTTGGGATTAAATTAAAGTTTCTAATTCGCACTGTGCTAAGGTTCCAAGTGGGCAATGAAAAGATAAAATACAGGCTCTGCCCTCAGAGAGCTCCCCGAAGGATCAAAAAGATATCACTCATAACTGAAGTGGAGTTAAGTAAAGTCAACCCCAACACTGTGCAAAAAGGTAGGATAATTTGTCAAAGAAGGAAGTTCTCAGATATATATATTCTCACTCCCTGAGCTGTATAATTTTAGACTGGTTGGTGAATACCATGGTTTTTGATTTTTCCACCAGGAATAATACCAACCTATTCAGATGTTATGATGATTAACATAATCAGGTCATTTCTGTAATTAAACAGACGCTGAGGCTGGGCACAGGTGGACAGTGAATGCTAATCCATTACCTCTTTTCCTAGAAGTGCAGACACACCTAACAGTTCCTGGATCCACAAATCAGGTGAAATATGTGGGGAAAAAACAATATAAAAAGGGCACATCCGTCAAAGCAAATGGCAGAAAGAATTACAAGGTATTATTCTAGGCCAATTTAGTCTCCATTTACTTGACAGATTGGTGCCTTGTAAATATGTCACTTGTCATAATTGGGCTGTCAGAACCACAACTTGGCCTCACACATGGCTGTTCTTAGACCACCTCCTGCTGCCTGCTTCCGTCCTCACAGATGAGTGCCGGCTTTCTGCCAACACTCCCGCGTGCCCTCATGTGCGTCGGGGGACCCCGTGGAGTCCTGCAGAGCAGCTCCATACTCTGGATTCACTTTGCAGTGGTGTTCTTGCTCCTTTATTAATAGGTTTGGCATTTTGCACAAGAGTTCATGGCAACACATTTGCATTCAGTAAGTTTCTCTTTACTTCCTGGGTAAGGGGCCAGTGAGCCCACCAGGGTTTCTTTCTTTCTAACCCTTATTTCAGTTAGAATAACAAGAAGACAAAAAGACATAAAGATGGGAGTAAAATGATGTATGTGTGGGAGTACCTGTATTTAAAACTTTAGAATGCTAACAACAAAAACTACCACTGATTGCTAAGTAGGTGGTTATATTGCCTGATAATAAGTTTTAATATTCTGACACGTGACTTTTTCTGAGAAAGGATGATATGCCAAGGAGGTAAACTGGAAGTGACTCAAGAGGATCCATTGTACGGCTCTTACTGAAATGGAAAGGTGGGAAGTAAAACATTTAGAGAATAAATTACCATGTGCTAAGGCAAGGCCCAGGGCTCAAGTATGGGGTGATGGGGTGTGTGTGTAGGGGAAAGACATAAATTTAATAGACTTCTTTAACTATAAAAACAAAATAAGACACAAATCCCATTGCAGAGAATGTCTCTGTTCCCAAGTATCAATGTGGGGACACTGTGAAATTCTGGTTTCCTTTGACAGTATGTCTGAACAACTCAATTATAAAGGGAACAGCACCTGGTCCCACATTAAGGCTTGGCAAAAACTCTTTAGTAAGTTTTAGAATAAGAACCAAATTTGGGAAAGAAAGGGCACTCACAAATATAGGAAAATATCCCTCTTTGTAATTACGGTTCTAAAGAGAGTCCCATTGAATACTCCAAGGGATGTTTTATGGCCAAAAGGTTATTGTACACATACAGAAATTTATTTTAAACACTGACTAGAGCTCTCAGTAGAAATGAAGTTAGACATTGTTTCTATGAAAACAGAGAAATTAATTGTTAAAATGAAATTACTTTAAAATCAGGAAGGATTTCATGAACACCCAACCTAGTGAACTATACAAATTTTAAGGCTATGAAAAAAATATATATTTCATTCTGAAACCTTTAGACATCTTGCCAAACAAAAGAAGCCAAACTTTCAATTTTCTCCCAAACATAAAAGTAGAGACTGCTTAGGAATTGAATATGCTATGTGAAAGAATAGGAGATACTAATGAAAGAATTATGTATAATATAACAGAGATAACAGAATAAAACAAACAGAAACATTGATTGAAGATGCTTCAAGTAAAACTTTATTGTGGTTTTGAGAAAATAGCTCATACCAGACTGTCTCTTTTGCAGTAAACAACTATAGAAAAAGGGAAAACAATATTTGAGGCAAAAGTGTATAAGCATTGGAGATAGGTTATAATTTTTGAGAATACAGAAACTCATGAGGTGGTGTCTATGGCCAGTCTAGCCTTCTAGATGGCATCTCAGCTAAGACATAGTAAGCTTTACTCCAAGAAGTCCATGCAGTTCTCTGGAGCTAAGGAGGCAAAGATCACAGCTTGGGGTAACTATAGTGTTATCTTCAAAACAAAACACTAGCCATAAAAGCATTGATCTCCCTGAGTCTTTGGCTCCAGGCTGGCTGAATGAACGGAGGCAATGCTGCACAAGCTAAGCTTGAAGCGCCTGCAGGCAGAAGAGTGGGAGGGAAACTGGGGCTCGTGCAGCACTGGACGGTGGTCTAGCTCTGACCATGGGAGAGAACAGTGATTTTATTAATGTCTCTATCACACTAAACATTCAACTGAGACATCTGAAATGTGGTAAAAATAAAGGTGAGGTCCTAACACAAGATTTTTGTCTGGATATCCCCAAACAAAGCCAAAAACTAAGCCTTTAGATGCTCTGCTAGAAAGAAAGAATCCAGAGTGGAAGCTCCCCCCAGTTCTGAAGGTTGAGGAATCACCCTAGGCTTCACAGACCTGCCCTGACAACCAGCAAAACTAAACTTTGGAAGTTTAAGGTGGTTACATGATAATGAAACTGCCGTCCAGAACAAGCTGCCAACAGCCCACAGAGGAAGATAATAGAACCCAGTGTATCAACCATAGTGTCCTCCTTATAACCAAGTAGTACCAAATATCCAAAGAGAAATGAAAATGTAATCATGCACTGGAAAAGGAAAGATTATAGGAATCAATCCTGAGTTTTCAGAGGTTGAATTTAGCATAGCCTTATTCAAAGGATTATAGGAGAATATGCTTGTATGAGTTATTTGTCGCTATAGAACAAATTAGTCCAAAACTTAGCCACTAAACAGCAAGAAACATTTGTTCCTCTGTTTTGGGGTACCTTGCAAGACTACAAAGTATTGGTCAGGGCTGGGAATTCACTTGATGTCTCAACTGGGGAAATAGCTGCCTCCTAGCTAAGACAGTGAGTTCCATGTGGCGGGTGAACTGTGGGCCTGGGTTCCGGCTGCTGGCTGCCTGTCATTCTCAGCTTCTTACCGTGTGTGCACTTACATCCATCAACGTGGCCACTTGCTTCACCAAAGCCAGCAAGAGAGTGTCTACTTGCAAGATGGAAATCAGAACCTTGTGTAACCTAACCTTCAAAATGGCCTCTCAGAATCTTTGCTATATTTTATTAATTAGAAACAATTTATGAAGTAATTGCACACTCAGAAAGAGAAGGCATTATAACAAGAACATGAGTAGTAAATAAGAAATAGAGGGGGTGATCAGGTGCCATCTTAAAGGACTACGTATAACATTATCCTTTAGAGAATGCAGATTAAAAATTACAGTGAGATACCAGTTCACAACCAGTGAGTGGCTAAAATTAAGAAAGACCATAAACACCAAATGGTGTATGTGGAATAGACGCAACCCCCATACATCACTGGTGGATGTAGGGAAAGTAGTACCAGTTTGGCAAGAGTTTAGCAGTTTCTTGTAAAGTTAACCAAACCTTTATCATATAACCTAACAAGTGAATGTTAAGTAATTATCTAAGTGAATGAAATGTGCACAGTGAATTGTGCGTAGGTATTCACAGTGATTTTATTCATAATACTGAAAACTGGAAACAAACATTCATCCACAGGTAGAGAATAGACACAGTGGAACAATCCCAGAGAAGACGGAGAACAAACTGCTGGTGCCTGCAGTGGTGCATGTGACCCGGCAGGTGAGCCGGAGCAGTGCCCTGCTGAGCCAAAGAGGCTGGAGATACGATAAAAGCAAACATATTTCATGACTGTGTATATATTAAGATCAAGAACAGGCACATTTAAGAATTAATGAAAAAGTCTAGATTACTTGATGCTTCAGTCAGGGTTTCTAAGATGTGAGGGGGAGGAGCATATGGTGGTTTTTCAGAGTTGTGAGAACGTTCACAGCTTTGATTGGGTTGCTATTCAATGTGTGTTTACATTTTTCAAGGTTCAGAAAATTATATATATAAATGTATTTTTTAATCATATATAAATTGTATCTCTATAAAGTTACCCTAAAATCTGCGTAAAGGACTATAAAAATCTAAAACTGAAAAACTACTTCTCAACCAAACATAGATGAACACGATCTTAGATATAATTCTGTGACTTTTTTTTTTTTTTTTTGAGACAGAGCCTCAAGCTGTCCCCCTGGGTAGAGTGCAGTGGCATCACAGATCAAAGCAACCTCCAACTCCTGGGCTCAAGCGAGTCTTCTGCCTCAGCCTCCCAAGTAGCTGGGACCACAGGCACCCACCACAACACCTGGCCATTTTTTAGTTGCATTGTTGTTTAGTGGGTCCGGGCTGGATTCGAACCCTCCATCTTAGGTGTATGTGGCTGGCACTTTAGTCACTTGAGCCACAGGTGCCAAGTCTCTGTGACATTTTCGAATCAAAAATTCGCAACATTCTTCTGAAAATAATATGCAGGTTAACTATGGGGCAGGGGAGAGAGATAGGCTGGCTTTAGATTAAAATTATTTTTTTACCACCAACACTGGAAGACAATAACAAGCCAATAGTATTTGGGATTCTCTGAACAGATTCCTGGACAAGTGGTCCTGAATGTGTCCGGGGACCATTTTCAGATAAGCAGCGTTCTAAAAGTGTCCCGCCAACTTCTGCCGCATCATTAACTCCAGGCAGAACTGCTAATGGAGAATTCACTATGCACAGTTCCCTGGAGCTATGGGACAGCTGCTTTGGACCGTTTACAGGCCTTTCCTAGAGAGAAAGATAAAAATACAGACACAGACACCGATATAGATATATAGGCTTACACACCTTCTTTATATAGCATAGACGGCATGTGTATATATGTATATGTATAACTCTTCATTTTCTACTAAGATGTTAATCTCTTCAAGGAAGGGACATAATGATGTAAAATCTCTATGAAACATGTAAAAAATAATGTAAAAATTATTTGCATATGTATATGTAACACATTCTAATATAAAAAGTAATTTTGAAATAGAAGCAAATAATCTACTGATAATAAAAGTACTTTATTCATAATTTCCTTCCAAGGGAAGAAAACATGGAAGGGAAACAAATTCATAAAAGCAAAATCTGTATAATAGTCAAATTCATAAAATTACAAATTACTACTCAGTAAGTTCAAAGCATATAACACACTTACGCCATCAAGAAAACTCATGGATTGAAAAGCAATAGAAGGAAAGCCTAGATCTGTGTCAGATTCCGCAGTTGCAGAGATCATGCGCCATTTGTATCTCAGCGTCTGTCTTTGCGTAATGTGCTCCAGGATCATCGACATTATCACCAATGACAAGCTCCCAGTCCTTACTAAGCTGAATGACATTACATGTATGATTATCTATTACATTTTCTTTATCCATTCATCCTCAAGAGTGGTTTCTGTATCTTGGCTATTTTGACTAATGCTGCAATTTAACGTGGTCATACAAATAGTCTTATCAAGCCACTGGTTTTATTACCTCTGGAAATAAAATATGTTTAAGTAGAAGCATCTAAGTCTTGCCTTTAATATAATATTAACTAGAAAATAGAAATTTTTTAAAGTTGAAATTGTATCAGATTTTAAAAGAGTCGATTTTGAAAACTTTTTTTTAATTTAGTAAGAAAAATGAAGTAGTTCTTTATGCTTTTATACATTTGCGTCATTACCAGTGAGAGGCGATATTGTATTTCCACATGCATTTACTGTTTATTGCATTTACAAATTATTATGCCAGATTTTATTTTGTAATTCTAGTAAAATAAGTGATTTGCAGTGGACTTTGTCTATGGTCCTAGCACCATATATTAGGGTGACCAGATTTTAACATCTGTAAGGTGGGACAACATGGCGGGGGGCAGAGCGGGGACCGAGCGGGGGCTCGGGGCAGGTGACGGGGCAGGCAGGGCCTGACAACAATGCAAACTTTGATAAGCAGTTCTCGATAATCACTTCTCAGCAATTATTTATTACAGTTTAACATTATAAAATTAACAAAAATAATATAAAACTCATTCTGGTGAAATAGCCATATGGCGGCCGAAAACCGTATATTCCCTTCTTGTTCTCCAGCCCATTGGTGCATTCTTTCCAAAAATCGGGACTTTTTGCCGAGGGACTTGGGACAAATTGTTGAAAAGCGGGACTGGTCCACCAAAATCGGGACGTCTGGTCACCCTACCATATATACATGTAAAGTCAAAAGTAAAGTAATAACCTCATAAGTCAATTCTAACAGAAGCTAAGGAAAAACATTTTACTGACATTTGTATAAATTTATTCAATTATTTCATTTTAAATAATTTATATTAGGAAAAAATAAGAAAATGGATTTAGACATTCTATGCATAACCAATAGAAATGCATATAATCTTTACATAACTTTATGTCACTTTTAAGATTATGACAAGGCCTGTGATGGAAGGTTAATAAAAACGTGTAAAATACAACAGTGGAGAATGTGAGCTGCACCCAGTAAGGGAAATGCAAAAACGTGTTTCCCTCCCTGTCTCAGTGATGTACCTGGTCTCAGGTGATTTTATTTCTGCTTCTGTGAGTTCTTAGTAATTTCTGTATTTTCTACAATGGTAGCCTTAATTTAATGCATAAAATCTATTAAGATGAAGAAAGGAAAAGATATTTGATATGTAAAAGGAAAAAAAGCCTCTGTAATTTGGGATACTACTTAAATGACAGTTGAAATACTGATGTTATTAAGTAGGGACTGATAGCAAGAAGGGCAGTTCTGGTTAGGGGGACCAGGAAAAGTGCGGCTTTACTCATCCATGGTAATGTCTGACACCAAGACTAATGCATGAAGCTACTATTTCTTTAGGCATAGAATTGTTAGGAGTTGTCTTCTTAGGAAGAATCATAAGGAAGTAGGGCCTTTATAGTTACCATGGTACAAAATAACTGAATTTATCCGTTGAGTTCTTAGGCTGATTTATAATGCTTTTCTGTAAATGGAGCCTATCCTGGTTGGCCAGTTGACCCCTAATCAGGCTTCGGGTACCACCTATGCACAGGATACATGAAGAATTGTTTGCTTTGGAGTAACTTACTTCCTGGTGGGCTTGAGGCACACTACATTGCTTCAGAAACCATCATTAGTTCATCTGTTTAGCATAATATTTTTGCTATTCTCTGTTTCTCCAAACCTTCTCTAATGAATGTCTCTCTTTCCACTCCTGGTCAATACACTTTCTCTTTAGAATCTCCTGGTTTCCCATTATTTGCTCAAACACCCCATATCTTCCCATTATCTTCTTGTGCTTGTTCCTGCTATCAAAACCCATTTAAAAACAAATTAAAAGGGCCTAATTCAACCCCTGTATTCTCCAAGTATGCTTTTCAAGTTCCTTTAATTTGCATTGAATGTTCCTCTCGGTGTGCTGCCGTATAACTTTACTTTTATCATAGCAGTAATCACAGGAGGCTTTGCTGTGGAGCTTGTTAGATGAGCACTTTTGGCTGCTAACCGTAAGCTGGTGGAGGGAAGAATCTCTGCCATTAATCTTCACATCCCCTGCAATAGCTATTCCAATGCTATGAAATACCACAAATGCTCAATAAGATTTTGGCTTTTAATTTATAAAAACACATGTAAAATATTCTATTCAGGAATTTGTCCTCTTAATTCAATAAACATCTGTTGCATCCAGCCATATGTTAAGCTCCATATCAGGTATCAAAGGTGTAAAGATAAATAGGGAAAAATTATTTATTTAAACAGAATCAGAGCAAAGTACAATTTTTTATATAAAAACAGAAACTTTTTTTTTAAATGAATGACAGGCAAAATGTTTCTTAAATTTTATACATTTTCTGTGCAACCTGGATCTTAATTGCCAATGTTACAATTAAACTTGACCACGATTGGTGGTCCTCAGAAAGAGTGAAAAATCTGTGTTTGCAGGATTAATCTGGAAGGATTCTTTGAATACCTTGTCATCCAATCTAACGTGTGTGTGTGTGAATAGTGAACATGCTATTAAGAAAGAGAGAGAAGGGAAAAATCAATAGAACTTTGTCATCTCTAAACCAGAGGGATTAGCTCTCAGCCATCTCCCTTGGGTGTAAGTGTGTGCGAGTTTTGTTAACTTGTATAACTTGTGACTAGGGGATAATGTTAAACAGACACTTAGTTTACATGTAAGCCAGTGACAGGCAAAGGGAAGGAAAATAAATCACCAGTCATTCAGCATCACTGTCTGTTTGGAACAGTGTCAAACAGGCTCATAATTTAGGTATTTTCAACTCCATTTCACAAATAAAGGGAAAAAACCCAGCTGAGGTAAATAAACCAACTCAAGCAAATTCATTAATTTTAAAGCTCTCTAGCCAATATTAAGACAAAACATACCTGTACTGGGGAAAAATTGAGAATTTTTTTTTTTTTTTTTTTTGCAGTTTTGGCCAGGGTTGGGCTTGAACCCATCATCCCTGGTATATGGGGCTGGCACCCTACTCCTTGAGCCACAAGTGCCACCTTACTGAGAATATTCTTTTTGTACCAATAGGACATCAGCATCTCCTATAATCTTCTATAAGTGGCATGCAGGCTTTCCCTGGTTTGGAACCTAAGATAATTCTACATTCAACTGACTCTGAGTCGACAGCAAATGATTCAGCTTCTCATAAAGACAATATGCCATCTTGTCTATACATTATGACAATCCAATTACTTGGGGCTTATTGTCCATCATTTTACAGTTGAACCTATATTTCACAGTTATGAAGAAATTGCAGTGTGTCTTTTTTTCTCTTTTTTTAACCATTGTTCACTGCACATCACAGCTAGTGGATTAACATACATTAACTTTTATTAGGGCAAAACAGATAGATGGAAAATGAACAAATGTTTTAAAATTCTCACTGCATACTTTTAACATATAAATTAATTATAATTTTGAGATGTTAAGGATTACTGAATTCATGTCTCTCATGTTCCAATAAAGAAATTAGACATAATAATTTATTTCACTCATTCATTCAATTAAAAAAATTACTGATAGAAATTACATAAGCAGCCCAAGTGCCCACTGACCCATGAATGGATTAACAAATTGAGATATATGCACACCATGGAATATTATGCAGTCATAAAAAGGTGGAGACTTTACCTCTTTTATTCTTACATGAAAGGAGCTGGATCATATTCTTGTTAGCAAAGTATCTCAAGAATGGAAGAAAATATACCCACTGTACTCAATATTATTATGAAATCAATATATAATCATCCACACTTTCACACGAAAGATATAACACAATTATAGCCCAGAAAGAAGGAGAGAAGAGGAGGGCAAGGGGAGAAGATGGGTGTGGATGGGTGGTGGGAGAGTAATCGGTGGGACCTCACCTATTGCACATATTGCAAGGATACATGTCAAATATATTAATAGTACAGTATAAATGTCTAAACACAACAATTAAATAAGTGAGATGAATGCTGTATTAACCAGTTTGATGTAAACATTCCAAATGGTATATAAAATCAGCACGTGGTAACCTATAAATGCAGTCATGTACACAGTTATGATCTAATAAAAAATTACATTAGAAATTATATTTATCTAATAGTGTTCAGTGTGTGTCTGATATTGGTCTGAGAATTTTATATACATTCATTTATTTAAGTATTTACTGAATCCTTAAAACATACCAAGTCCTGTTGCATTCTGAGGACAAAGGGGTGAAGCTAGACATGACCTCAGAGTAGGGTTCTCATCACTCAGCTGATAATTTGGTTGATTAAGCAGGCAATTAACATGCAAATCATTAGAGATTACTATAATTGTAGTATAAAGTGAAATATTATTAGAATTTAGAGATTAATCAAAGTTGGATATCTTCTTTAATAGTTAAAATTGTCAATACAGCCTTCTGTGCACTCCCATCTAAAATAAGTCAGTCTCTTGGCAAAATGCTTCACATTGGTGGTATACGTATAGCATGGAATACCATTCAGCCATTAAAAAACAAAGATGGATGTAGTGTTTCTTTTGTAACAACCTGATGGATTTGGAGAACATTTCCTAAGCATCACATGTGATCAGTAGTAAATCAAAACAAGAAGGTTAACTGCAACCGCAAGTGAGAGAAAAACTCAGTTAAATCCACGTATGGGGGATGGGGGTTTGGGTAAGTTCTCACCCCACGTGTACATTGAAGTTATGTCCTTCACTTTCTCAGTAAAGGACACAACTACAACTCAGACTTTAACCTTACAAGAGACAACCAATAGGTAACCTAATCCTATGTACCTTCATATTGATCTGAAATTCAAAACATAAAAAAAGTGAGTCAATCTTCTGAAGAGAATTTTTTTTATAAATGTGAGATAAATGGTTAGGGGCCAGATCACTGATCTTCATTACCTGCTCTTATATGTTTGAGTTTTAATTTAGATGAAATTATGTAATTTACAGTTTCGAAGGACCACTCTGACTGTTTTACAAAAAAATAGTTTTGAAGTAAAAAGTCTTAAAATTCAAGGAAATGAATTAGAAAGCTATATAGTGATGAGGCTAAAAGTTCAAATGTGTGAAAAGGAACATGAATTCTGGACTGACTATTTTGAAAGCTGACTTAATGGGATTAGAAATGAAATTTGTGAAGGTGGGGTTGGTCGTAAGGATCAAAAGTGATATTAAGATGACTCTTAGGATTTTGGCTTGAGGAGCTCAATAGCTTATGATGTACCTAAAACAAATGGGAAAGACTAGGAGAGAATGAAATATAACAGACATATTCCCTCTGAGGTGTCTTTAACATCCAAACAGCATTGCCAAACAGGGATCTGGGTCCAGAGAAGGCTAACTGAAACATTTGAAGTTATTAATGTATAGATGTAAGCAAAACCATAGGGCATAATGAAGTCACTTGGAAAACAATAAAACAGTGCAGAGAAGTCAGCAGGATTCAGGCAAAAGACATGCCAATGTTTAGAAGTCAGGCTAGAATACAGGGAGGTCTGAATAATGTGATTAAGAAAGAGGGAGAGAGGGAGGGAAAACACGAGTGTAGGATTGCAGAGACCCTGAGGGGATATTTAGGAGGCAGTGGACAGGCGCAGAAGACCAGAGAAGTGGCTATCGGATTTGGAAACATGAAAAGATTTATGGAGGAGTTTAAATCTGAAAACATATTGGAATTGATTGAAAAGTAAACTGGAAGTGAGAAAGTTTAAAGAAAGCATATAAAAAACTCAGATGAAAAATGTTCTTGCAAAAGAAAATAGAGAAATAGGGTCCAATATGAGGTAATGTAGTGTGTATGCATTTATTATGTGCTTCTGTATGTGTGTGGTCATTACTATGTATATAGACAATATACTTGGACATGGTCATCAGGGATAGGACTTACTCGTCGTTTAGAAATTGAGAGACATCAGTGGTGTATGTGAGAGAAGGATTGAATAAAGTAGCACTGTCTTGAAAGATGGTAAAGATTTAGAAACAAAAGGACTTGTAATTCTTGCAAACTGAAAAGATAGACTTGGACACCACTTAGATGCAATCAATTAATACACCTCAACAGGGGACCACTGCTCTGAGAGGCAGGCAGTGCCCAAGTGGGGGGGGGGCAGGTTGTCTTTTTATAAGCAAGCAGGCCAGTACAGAAGCAGAATGTTGCAGGTAGCTCAGGGCGGGGTTACAGCTTGGGTGACAATGGATACAACTTAGGAAGCAATGGTTATACAATGGTTATCGCTTGGGTAACACAGTTTAGGTAAGTTTCTCACCATTGTTAGTTCACTGAGCACTTGGGGGGGGGGTTGTGAAACTTGGGACTTCCTGTGCTATTTTGTTCTGAAGCCTTTTCTCAGAATTGACCCTGGGTGGGAGAGGGGAATGGGCTGGGAACTTGTCCATGGGATGGGGGAACAGGCTGGGGGCTTGCCTGTGAGGTGGGGGAATGGGCTGGGAGCTTGCCCAGGCTGGGAGCTTGCCCATTACATTGTAATCTATAAAACTAATGTGAGACTCAGGAGCACAGGAGTCCAGATTTGTGGGAGGAAATTTGTCCTATTGGAGAGAACATCAACTGTGAGATCAGTTAAAACTCTACCTGCCACTTACTATTGTTGACATTCCAGAAGGTATTTAATTTCTGTTAGTTTTGCTTTTTTTTTTTACTATAAAATGGTGATAATAATATAGACCCAGTAAGATAAAAAGAGAGATTTTTCAAAATGTTCTTATCTCTCTGTGTGTGACTGATTTATTGATCACAATATTATTCTGAAATGAGCCATGTATGTCTCTGTCTCTAAACTACTCTGCAAGTTATATGCCCGCTCTTACCTTCACACAGCGCCTATCCCAGAAGAGTCACAAAGTCTTGAAATAATGTCAACTTGACAAATATTGTATTCCACGTCTCCTGTATTTTACTTGATTGTACTTTCTATATAAACAGTTTTATATAAAAATGACATTTTAATCAAACTTGAGATTATTTTAGGCAGCTCCTAACTCAAAGTGCCTGGATGACATCTTCTTATTTCTGTATTGGTTAGCACACTGAAATGAATTCATTAATTAATTTATTAACAAAAAAAGCATAAAGTGGAGGTTCTGGTTATGTTGCTCCATTATTTAAACTGTTGAGTGGATTTCCCATTAATTTCAAACACCTTAGTAAACATCATCTTATTGACAATAAAGAGGAAATTATGTAAACCATCCTGAATCTCTGAATCTTGTTATCTTTAATATGAGACAAAATGCTTATGAATATGAGATGAGATGAACACTCCATACAAAAGACGGCTGAGAGTGTTAGCAGGAAGGTGGGTTGACTTCAAAGGCCAATGAAGAAATTGTGGACTGTGAAGGAATGATGTTCATTTTAACGGTGGTGGTTCCATGAGTGTATGCATTTCTCAAATATCATACAACTATATGATTAAAAAGGGTACATTTTTATAGTACATAAATTATACCTCAAAATAAATCCATGATCAAAGCTAAAGTTTCCAGGTCAGGTGTAAGTTACAAACATTCTTTCTTCACATTAACCTTATGGACAGAAGAAACGGTTCTTTTAATCTCCTTTCCTTATCTGCATTTGGATATGGTCTTTACAGAATATGCTGTTCTGCTGATCAAACCCAAGAGAGAGAGGAGAGTCTGGGGTTTCTCACACCAGTCTCCTCCTGCCCTGTGCACTTCACCTTGATCTTCCTAGTCCTGCCAGGAAATGAATCTCCTCAAACAGCAAGTAGTCCAGGGTGCTGGGGGGAAGGAAGGGCCAGAGAGGAAAGAAAGGGCAAATGTGTAACTAAATAAATAAGTACAGAAATGAAAAGAAGAGCTATTTGGTTAGTTAGAAACTGCATATTGAATAAATATGCTCATCTTCCCTGTCTCCCAAAATAAACATCACTAAGTATCATAATCAAAATCACATTAAGGATAAAAAGGAGTTTCCACTTATAAATTCAAAGAGAATGGAAAACAAAAACACAGAAGAAATAGGTATTTCTGCATAAATTAACTATAAAGAAACTATAATTTCATATCCAGACAAGTTGTTATTTAATCTGAAGGTAAAAAGAAGGCTTTTCAGCATGCATTGCATTTGTGTCTCCTGTTAGAACCTACTGGAGGCTAATTTCCACCAGAGTAATGTTAAAACAAGACAGTGGAAGGTGTGGGATCCAGCAGGGGTCTAAGACAAACAGCCACAAAGGGGATTCTCACGATGGGGTGGGAGGAGGACCAGCCCAGGAGAGCTGGGAGGCAATAACTAACTTTGGAGGAAAAAAGAAAAAAACAGAAAAGCAGTGAGGGCATAATGTGTTATGCACATAAACTGAGGAACATCATTATGCAACATATGTTACAACAAATAAAGAAACAATAGTATCAGCTTATTAATTAAGAATGTAGAGAGGAACATAAGAGTTAACAGCCCGAGGACTCAAAGTGGATCCTTGAGAAACTAGCATTTGGGAGTGAATTAGGATACGGATTGTGTTCGCGCATTTAATTCTTCTGTTACAATCTGAACATCGAAACTGCGTCCATTTATTGCCTGGTATTTCTCTACATCACTTGAAAGTATGGACAAAGACAAGAACAGGGTAATGCAAATTTGCAGCACTGCCCTGTGCTGGCCTGTGTGGAGTCACCTTCTGCCTCTGCTCAGGGAGCCCTTCAAGGCAGGAGCCCCTCTGACCTCCTGCACCCACACATCTTGCTCACAGCTAACGCAGCACACGCTCCAGTGCTGCTCTTCATGTGTAAGAAAATAGCACCTGAAAGAATGAATGAGTTACGGCTGTTTGGAATCCACAAAAGGCAAGAAATACATAAAACAAAGTCGGCTATGGAGGGGCCTGAGCTCAGGCTGAGAAGGCTGGATTCTTCTCATGGAATTGTAGCTTTTGGCATCTCTTGGGTTGAGGACATCAGGCTTCAAATCCAGATTGCTTTAAATTCACAAGGCTCCGCCTCTCTGTCACAAGACAATGGCCTCCTGAGGCTTTCTCTAGAATTGTTGATAAACTTCAGAACTCATCCACAGATGACCCACCTTTTTTTGTCCTCTGTAATTTCATTAATGGAGCTGCCGCACACCTGGTGATGAGTCCCCAGCTATCATTCCAGCTCTTGCCTCTGATCACAAGTGTGCATAATAGTAGTGCTAAGATGCCCTTTATTTTTACAGCTCTTTATTTTGAGACAATTTTAAATTTATAATCACTTGTAATAACCATCTGAAGCCCCCATCGCCCACTTTCCCCAATAGTGACAACAGTGAAACAGCACAACCACCTGACATTGTCACAGTCTTGTACATTCAGATCTCACTGGTTTTCCATGGGCTCCTCTGTGTGTATCCAGATTGATTCTTTCCATGAAGTCATGACCAAGTGCAACACGTGTCAACAGGTGGGATTCTCATCCGATCTGTGACCTTGGAAATATTTTCCCGTCTAAGAACATGTATTTAAGTAAAAGATGTATTAGTTACTGTGAATTTCCTGGACTTTTTGCTCCTAATTACATGCATTCCCTCATATTTAGTGTCTCCAACAATACTGGGAATTCTCAACAAGAGTAAGAGTTACTATTATTTTATAGTTGAGAATGCTGGAATTGGGGGAGGGGGTTAGTGGTTTGCATAATAGTGCTGCATGTTATTAAGAGTTACAGGTATATTTACACTTTGTGTTAAAGCTCAACATTTTATACATTCCAAGGCAAATGGCAAATTCTTAACTGTTATTTCCTTTTTATTTTTTGAGACACATTCTCACTCTATTATCTTGGGTAGAGTGCCATGGCATCATCATAATTCAAGCAACCTCAATCTCTTGGGCTCAAGCAATCTTATTGCCTCAACTTCCTAAGTACCTGCACCATCACAATGCCCATCTAGTTTTTCTGTTTTTAGTAGAGATAGGGTCTCCCTCTCGCTCAGTCTGGTCTTAAACTCCTGAGCTCAAGCAATCCATCCACTTCAGCCTTCCAGAGTGCTGGGATTGTAGGTGTGAGCCACCATGCCCAGACTGTTCTTTCCTTTTAAATAATTTGTCGTAAATTGACTAAAGAGATTAAATTTCCCTCTTTACAACTAGTTAAAAAAATGCAAAAAAAAAAAAGAAATGGTGATTAAAGCGTGAAGAGGCCAACATTAAGATGACTGGCCAAAACTCAGGACTCATAGGCAGGCATGGGTTTTCCAGTGGAGCTCCTGGGGGCAGGAGGTTCTCCTGCCCTGCCGTACCCTGCCTTCGCCCCTCCCAAATCTCACACCCTTACTCTCTTTCTGATCCTCTCTGGGCTCCCAAACAAACTACTTGCTCTCAAGTTTTGTCTGTTTCTTGGTAAAATGTAGCTCAGAGACACATGCACACTGTATTACCATAACTCATTTACACAATTCAGTCTTTGTTTTTCTTACACAAATTATTTGGCAAAAATTTATTAAGCACTTCCCATGGGCCAGCAACTATGTTTAGTTGTAGAAATAGACATAAAATTGAGACATGATTCCCTTCCTCAATGAATCCACAGTGCAATGGGAAAATAGAAACCCATGTAGATTAATGCTAGATAATAATAGTCAGAAAGGATATTGTGAGGACGTAAAAAAGTAGATCATACTTGGTAATGGGGTCAGGTACATTTCAATGACATAAGCCTTTAGAAGTTTAAGGTACAAGATTTGGCAACTAAGTTTGTGAACTCATCCTAGAAAAAGTGCTTCAAAGAGTGGACTAGGCACTGGCGTTGGTGCATAGCTTCCCATGGGGAGTACCCCAAAGGCGACCTTGGTGATAGTCAGTAATGAGATATGTAGGACTTTTTCTAGGATGAGTTAATGAACTTAAATGCCCAGTCTCATATGAGAAGTGCATAAAATGGACAGAAGAAAATTATGGCATGAAAACAAAACTATATACATATAAATTTAACCTCAGTATAAATAAAATTCATCCAATTCACTGAATGTCCACGCTCAGCCAGGCTCCTTTGTAGGGTATCAGTAACTGTTTTTATAACCCCCCGGTAATCTGAAACTATAGCCTCCTTTTCTGAAAATAATAACTTCTGCACAGTAACTGTTTTGATGGGGCATTGCCTCACTAAAGTAAAGGATTCCTGACAAACAAAATGCAAGGTCACCCTCATTTTATAGACATTGCAAAGCTGACTCATCAGAAGGTCAGGGCCCTGTCCCGTATTTGCACAGCTATGAGTTGGTGAGCCTGAATTTCCGATATACGCCTCCCTAACTTTGAAGTCTATGTGTGTTGCTGTGTTTCATCCTCTGTCTGTTACACAGTCTTGCTGGCAGGACCAGGTCCTGCTTCAGGATGATGAATCCAGAGGCCACGGGGAGAGATTGGTGGGACCAGAATGGAGTTCCAGGTTAGGAATCTATGACACTATTGCAACAAATATGCAAAGAACACCTGAGGCATCAAATGAAGGGTTGCAAAAGATGTAAATTGGATACAAATTTTAGAGAAGGTGAGGACCATGACAATGGGTTGGAGAAAGAAAGTTTAGCATATTTCATGTTTATGAATTGGATAGCAGGTGACAGGTATCCTTAATTCCTTAATTGAAAATGAATAGGAAAAGAAGTATTGGCAGAAAAAATGAATAGAAAAACTGCTAATTTTCTTCTCTCTCTCTCTTTTTCTTTTGGACAAAGTCTCACTCTGTCAACCTGGATAGAGTACCATGGGCCATCACAGCTCACAGAGCAGCCTCCAATTCCTGGACTCAAGAGATCCTCTTGCTTTTACCTCAGCATCCTGAGTAGCTGAGACTGCAGGCAATTGCCACTACTTCTAGCTAGTTTATTTTTGTTATCATTATTATTTTTAGTAGAGACACGGTCATGCTCCTGGTCAGGCTGTCTTGAACTCCTAAACTCAAGCAATCTACCTGCCTCAACTTCCCAGAGCACTAGCCACAATGCCCAGGTAAACTGCTAACTTTCATCTCTTTTCCACCCCTAGTCTCACTGAACAACTACTGACAAATGTTAAGCAAATTTCCTTTGATAAACATTTTGAACATAAGCACAAATCTCAAAAAATATAAAGTATGACCTTCAAAGAAAGTGAAGCTCATCTCTGGTGTATGACGATTTTTATTTCTGACTTATACCAGGCTAAAAAAAGAAATCCCACCATAAAAATAAGCACTTAGGGTCATTGAAACCCTCCTGTTATGATTAGCTATAAAAATATGCCCATTTCAAACAGACCCTGAAATAGTAACAGAATCAGCATGTAGTTCAATTCCAAGAATTCCAAGGGTGCTTTTCCACTCTCATTAAAATTCAGTGCAATGAAGAAATTAGGTGAATATCATTTAAAAGCTTTACAAGGAAAATCTTTAAAATTGATAGTTAGAAGTGTTTACAATACAAATTCAAGGTGATTACGTGATGATTAGCACTTGCTTATATGTCTCTTAGGAAACCACCCAATCTGCTTCCAAACAGCCATCTATTGGGGCACTTGACCTTGATGAGATTGATGCCGACATCGGTTAAAAAGCTTTTAAAATTTAGATTTTATCATCTTGCTATATCTTGTCATTTTCTAACATGTGGGTATCATGGCAACAGTTGAATAGTTACTGGTAGCCAAATGTTTTTGCAGGTATTAAGTGGATAATTTCAGGGAGAACAATGCCTATTATTTTTGAAAAGTTTATATGTGGCAGGTCATGTTTGAAGGACTTTGCTTGTTTATCAAATACTGCAGAGTTTTTACATAAGCAATTTTGTTTGAAAAGGAATTCTGGCTTGCTAATCCTACCTAAGGGCAATTACTTGATTTCTGCACAGTTCTTAGTACTTACGTTCTTCACTCCAGCCTCAAGATGGAGCTCAAGTCCTCTTCATTTTAAGTAATGAAGCAGTTTTGTCTGGGTCCATAATGCTGTCCAGATCATGGGTGATATATCGCAAAGGGCCACCATATTGCAAATAGTACTTGTTCAGACTGAAGGTGGTCTTGGATTCTTTTACATAGAAGCTTTCTATTGATATTCTTTTTGACCCAACTGTTAGAATCAAGCAAGATGAGGGTGAAACACAGAGAGATTGGAGTGGAGAGACACAAGTGGAACTTCCACTATGCAAAGTAAGCTGATAGTGTAAAAAGCTTTGGGGTTTAATAAGATACAGCTTAGTTAGAAACATATTGGCCATAGTTACAACTCTAGTCATCATCAAATATTTGGTTAGCTCACTTTCCTGCCCACACCAACTGTGCTCACCCACCCTCTGCTCTTGGATTGCAGTAAGCAGATACAATTCCATTAATGACTCAGGCCTCTTTACCAGAAGATAGTCTCTACATCAGATGCAGTTGTGAGTCAAAGTATTTGAAGCCCATCATTTCATGTGACAATTATAACCCACAATCTTGAGACCCAATTCCGATATCTACTAAATGTGTTTGCATATTTGCTCTCCTACTGGCTTCTAGTTTTCTGTTTGAGTGCAGACATCTCCCCCAGCCTACTGGCTCTGGGAGGAAAGTCACTCCTTTAAGTTCTCCCTGAGCAATTTTTTTCCCAATTAAAAATATCTACTGGGTACCATAATCTTAATAGAATCTGCACAGTCCCATGGAAATATGGACTCCCATTTGAGCAGCAGATTGATTGGGATAGGAAGTGAGGGTGGCTTTGTAAGATTAACAGTTTTCAGTGCTCTCCTAATAGAAATATGAGTGCTGCCTAGGAATTAGGCAACTTCATGAATTCCATTCCTGTTGCACTAAGGAAGGGAAGGCCATTTCAGAGGCTGTTTCCATTTATTCAACATACCCCTCTATTCCAGACACTATTCCAGGTTTGGGAAATAAAAACGAGGAAAAAAAATAACAGACAATAATTCTGACATTTGGGAAGTGATGTTTAGTGAGGAAATGAAGACTAATCTAAAGTAGGGTTTGTGAAGCATACTTGAAATAGTTTTTCTGCCCTGGGCAATGGCAGCTATTCTGTGACCAATAGGTTTCTTTTTCTTACTTAGGGCTCCAGTTTGATCCTTAGGAAGCATCATCTACTGCAAGCCGTGTGGTTTCTCTGTCCCATTCTCTCTCCTAGGCATAGAATGAGGATCCCTAAGGTGGAGCCCTCCAGACTTCTCTAAATTAGGTGGAATTCTCTCGAAGTTCAATTTCCTCTCAGTCCTTTTGCCATCACTTTATCCTTTTCCAAATGTCAGAAGATTCTAATTTCCCTGCTGTTAGTGAACTTCATGAATTGCATGAATTTTGATGGGCTACTCTTATTTTGAATTTTCTTATATCAGAGAATCTTAGCATTTGATCACTTTCCTTTCCAAATACAATGTGGTATTTTTAGATATTCAAAATGCTGTACTCCAAGGTAAATTAATGATTCTTAAAGGAGAAAGGGGAAGAAAGAAAAAAAAATCATAGTTGAGAACAAGCGGGGAGATGGCTGCAATTCTACAATTTTAACACTTTTGTATAAAAATTGATATAAATAATTTCCTAATGAGTTATGGGAAAGTAAGATTTTTTTTCTTTTTAAAGAATATTAGTGTTATTCCCAAATGGCATCACTTAGGGTGGTTCCTGTGGCTCAAAGGAGGAGGGCACCGGCCCCATATGCCAGAGGTGGCGGGTTCAAACCCAGCCCTGGCCAAAAACTCCAAATGGCATGATTTTAAATTTTTCCATGATGAAAATTCTTAAAAAGTATTTCTAGAATTGTATAAATATTGATTGGTATACATTGACACTGAAGTGTGCCATTTATTAGGACAAACATCTACTTTATTCCAGAAAAATTCTAGATACTTAATTTTGATATTTTCTGAAATTGAATTTAAGGATAGCATTGGCTAATTATTACATCATTTTTATTGATCAGTGTTTAAATATACAAAATGCTGATAGAATTATCTTCTTCTAAAAAAAGATAAAGTCTTTTTTCTTATCATGGTGAAAGAAGTTTCCAGTCAACAATAGTGCAGCCACTTGGGATGGAAAGCCTCTCACCCACTCGAAGGCTATCGGAGATGAGAGGGATGATGAGAGTATGAAGGGCGTTACAAGGTCCATGTGGAAAAGTGGACGGGGCCTCTGAGGGGACGCAATGCTCAAATTTGGTGTAGTTGTTTAGTCTGCAGTAACCCCGACTGGGGTGTCTGTTTGCGGACAATGCACTAGCTATTCCAGCCTCCGTTACCCTATCTGCTCACCCTGTTCTAATTATCCCCATATTAATATTTTAAGTATAAATGTTCTCTATTGACGCTTTATTTCTCTCCTTGCTTTGTGGCCACATTTTTAGAAGAAATGTCCTACTCTTACTGACTCTATTAGTTTCTAAGCTTCCGTAATAATGACAATATTTGTTATTATTTGTTATTGCTGCTAATCAGGAACATCAGCTATGGTAGATAACAGTGAATGCCTATTGTCACCTCTTCCCTGAGTGTGCCTTCTGTAGTGAAGACAGTGGGTGTCTTGAATATGTGAGAGTGGGCTGTCAATCACGCATACACACAGGGAGTCTGAAAGACAGGAATGAGAAAGGCATCAGCTCTTCCTCTCAGCAGCATCAACCTCAGAGGCCTCCCGTGTTCCTGAGGTAGAACTGGTGCCTTTCAGTATTTGGTCAGTAGCTTTATAGTGTTGAGTTTCAGGGCATGAGGCTTCCACCCTGCTAGGGCAAACCTTAGCAGGTGCAGCATGAGTCTAGTCCTGCCAGCAGGAGCAGCAGAATCCAGTGTACAGCTTAGCAGCATGGATGGGACCAAGCAGTTAGAGTGACTGCCACTAAATTCAGATCTCACATCACAAATCTTTCCTGGTAGCATTTCTTAAGTAGGATTGAGGGACTAGTTCTGAAGGCTAACCCTAAAGTATAACTAATATTTAGCCCAAAACAACTTTGTGAATCATTTAACTCTGCAATAAATCACTTTAAACTTAAAACAACTAGGAACGAACAGATTCTTTGTCTGTGTCAGAGCTTTGACAAATTCAGTAGTTACCATTTTTTAACCTGTTTTATTATTTGCATTTTTTTCCTCTAAGTCATGCTTGAGGCTAAAAGTTATACTCATGTAATATCATTATCATTTCTCCTTTTATATTTTTGTAAGGCGGTAGTATCTTAGTCACAGAAAATGTTCAAAAATCATGTGCTAAAAGTTATGAGGCCTTTAACAGATAAAAAAGTAAGTAAACCCAATATAAAAAATACCAAAGCAAGACAACTGGTCTCAAATACTATAGAACATGTTATCAGCTTTTATTCTTTATTTCCTTTCAATACCTTTTCTACTCTCTTTCCTAGATTTTTTTTTTTTAATTAAAAGATGAATGAAGAGAAGGATTCGCTTATAGAGATACTTAATTCACAAGGCTGTTAGGGGCTTTAAATAGGTTATACGGTTAGGATTTTGAAGCTAAACATTCATCTTGGCTCAGCACCTATAGCTCAGTGGGTAGGGCACCGGCCCCATACAGTGAGGCTAGAGGGTTTGAACCCGGCCCTGGCCTGCTAGAACAATAATGACCACTACAACCAAGAAATAGCTGGGGGTTGTGCCAAGCACCTGTAGACCCATTTACTTGGGAGGCTGAGGCAAGAGAATCATGTAATCATGTAAGTTTGAGGCTACTATGGGCTATGATGCCATAGCACTCTACACAGGGCAACATAGTGAGACTCTGTCTCAAAAAAATAAATAAAATGAACAAAATAAAGTAAAATAAAATAAAATAAACATTCATCTTGCTCTTTCTTATATTTCCTATTTCTACAGTGAAACTTTGAAGATGGTGAGTTTAGAAATCATCAAGGTTATCAAAGTGACGACTAAGCCCAATCTGTTTCTTCCCTACAACTGAAGAAATCAGAAACTTAGATGTAGTATATGTGTATTTTATAATAATAATTAAAGGGCAAATAAAAAATAATCCAAATTCTCATCAAATAAGTGTATAATCAATTAACAGAGAATTTGTATGTTTACTTTTAATATTATATTCTTAAATATAATAATTTATTTTTCTAAACAGATTTATTATTAGATCATAACTGTGCATGTTACTGCATTTATGGGGTACAATGTGCTGACTTTATATATCATTTGGTATGTTTACATCAAACCTGGTTAACATAGCATTCACCTCACTTATTTAATTGTTGTGTTTAGACATTTGTACTCTACCATTAATATATTTGACATGTACTCTTGCAACTTAGTTTATAAATGTAAATAAATTATAATTATATAATTACCTACATGTTATATATAATAAATGCATGTGTAAATAACTTCACATATAATACTATTCATTGTTATATCATTTAATTATATTATATATTTATTTTTTTCTACCTATTATTCATCTATCTCATTCCTTTAACTTCCTTAAAAATATTTTGAATTTTTGATAAAAATGGTTGGCATTATTTTTAGTTTTAAATAGCAAATACCATTAAATATACAAAAGACATTTTCCTAATAACCTTGGTTTTGATGTTGGGTTATAGATAATATTTTCATTTCTGTCTGATGCTTTAAGTCAAATATGACTTTTTTTTAAGCATGAAAAGTTTGTAGAAAAATGACCTACACAAATACAAGTGTTAAATGGATAGCTAAATGTCAGAAGTAGTCATTACCATAGCGTCATCATTTTTTTAATGAAATGTTACAAAAACAGAAAACAAATTCTCAAACTATAAAGGAGTGAATGAATTCTGTAGACTACTACCATAACAACGTTTGGGTCACAACTTCAAGGTTGAAGTCTGGTCCAGTAATGTCTGGGGACTTTACTCCATCAGATGCAATACCGGGGTTCCCTCTGGACTTCAAGGGTGAAGGTGGAAAGTGACCTGAAACCAGCCAAGCAGGTGTCATCATACAGCTCATTAGAAGGGCAGATTCTGGCCCAGCATGGTGGCTCATGCCTAATTCCTGCATCGTGGGAGGCAGAGGCAGAAGGAAGGTGAAGCCAGGAGTTAGAGACCAACCCCAAACCCCTATCTCTCCAAAAAGAAGAAAACAGCTGAGCATGGTAGCATTTATCTGTCATCCCAGCTACTTGGGAGTCTGAGGTGGGAAGGCTGCTTGAGGCCAGAAGAGGAGTTGTAGTGCACCATGGTCAGGTCACTGTGCTCTAGCCGGGGTGCTGGCTAACAGGGGAGTCTCCACAGTGTCAACAAGAACACAAAAGGAAGCTCCATACTATTTTCCATAAAGGCTGTACTCATTTCTAGTCCAGCCAACAATTCATGGTCATTGCTATTTCATGGCATCCAGGCAAACATTTATTTGTTATATATTTTAACAATGGACATTCTGATGGGGCAGGGGGTATTTTACGGTGGTATTGGTATGCACTTTCTTGATAAGTTATGTGGAATTTATTTTTCATGTTTATTGGCCATGTCTATCTTCTTTTGAAAAAACAGCTTTTGTCTTTTGCCTACTTTTTGAATTAGATTATTAATTCTTCCCCTGATGATTTGTTTGAGTTCTTTGTGAATTTGGGATATCAGCCCTTTGTCTGGTGTGTATGGTCTGTGGATACTTTGTTCCATTCTGTAAGTGATCCATTTACTCCACTGACTTTTTCCCTTGCTGTGAGGAAGCTTATTAATTACTTAAGTCTCATTCATTTTTTTTTGTCACTAAATATGCCATTACATATTTTAGCCACAAATCTTTTTCTTAATCCCATGTCTAGAGGAGCTTTTCCTACATTTCCTTCTAGGATATTTATGGTTTCATGTCTCACATTCGAGTATTTAATTCATCTTGCGTTAATGTCTGCATGTGGTTAGAGATATGGAACCTACTTTACTCTGCATGGGACTGTGTGATTTTCCCAGAACTATTTATTGATTAGGGTGTGTCCTTTCCTCAGTGTATGTTTTTATCTACTTTGTCAAACATTAGTCAGCTGTATTTATATGGTTTTATTTCTGGGTTTTCTATTCTGTTCCATTGGTCTATGTCTTTCCCTTTATAGCAGTACCATACTGCTTTGGTTACTAAAGCTTTGTAGTATAATTAAAAGTCAAATAATGTAATGCCTACAGATCTGTTCTTTTTCCTTGAGGCAAAATGTTCATTACAGCACAATTCACAATTGTAAAGATAAGGAATCAGCCTGAGTGCCCATGAATTTAGGAATGAATAACTAATGTGGCATACACACACACACACACACACACACACATACACACCACAGAGTACTACTTGGCCATAAAAATCAGTACTACAATATATTTGGAGCAGCTTGAATAGAGCTGGGACATCGTCCTAAATGAGGTATCTCAGGAATGTGAAAGTCAACACCATGATGTTCTCCTTGGGAACACGCAGTCATTATATTGCTGTAGAGGATACTGGGAGCTAAGAACTGGGAATCTGGGAGAGGGATGAGGGATAAAGTGTACCTACCAAGTACAATGTACACTACTCTGGTAACGGACACACTAAAAGACTCAAATTTAGCATTACACAATTCTGTCATGCAATACAAACACTTATATCCCCTTACTATTTTGAAATTTTAAAAAAAGGTAGATTTTTCTCAGGCTCTACTCCAGATCCATTGAAGCAGAATTCACATCTTAAAGCCTGAGAAACATTACTTCCAGTAGAGCAGTATGTCTCCACTCTAACTATATATCAGAAACACCTGGAAAAAATGTTCTGTTACCCTGACTGACTGCTGGGCCCCCACTCTGGACCAACACAATGAGAAGCCCAGGGGTTCACTTCTGGAAACATCTCAGGTGATTTTAGAGGCTCACACAAAGCTTTAGATTAGTAGTTCTCAAAATGTTTTGCCTCAGGTTCCCTGTAAATTATTAAGGAAACTTTTGATTATGTGACTTTTATATCTACAATTTACCATATATGAAATTCAAATTAGAAATTGCTCAATGTTTACTAATTTGGTTAAATTAACAATACAATTATATATTATACATAATAAACAACACATTTAGACAAAATTATGTTTTCTAAAATAAAAAGATAATAAGATGGATAGTATCATTTTATATTTTCACATATTCCTTTACTATTTAGCTTAGTAGAAGGCATTTGGATTATTACCTCTGCTTTGTATTCAAAGTGTTTCCATACACTTCTTACTGATGTCTTGAATAAAAATCTGACCACGTCTCACGAGTATATAGTGAGAAGAAGGAGTATTTTAACATCTCCTTCAGATAGTTGAAGATATTCATTATTACTACTCCAAAACTTGACAAGTAATATTTATGCAAAGGTTAATCAAATGTGGAATGTGAAACCATCAGTATACTTTCTGGGCCCTATTACATTAAAATTCACTGGATATTTTTAACAAAAATTATTTTGAAACTGTATGCATTGGTAATTTAAAAAGTAACATGGTGGGCAGTGCCTGTGGCTCAAAGGAGCAGGGCTCTGGCCCCATATGCTAGAGGTGGTGGATTCAAATCCAGCCCCGGCCAAAAACTGCAAAAAAAAAAAAAGAAAATGAAAAAACAATAACAACAAATAAATAACATGAATGTACTGAATTATGCACTATTTCAGATATTAATGTCCATTTCATTACAAGATCAAAAATTAAATTGTTAATATCTGAATTATTTGCATATGAAAATTTATTAAGTATTGGGGATATCTTTGTTTCCCTAATTTCTGATTTTCACTGAGTGCCCAAGTCTATGGCCACAAATAATAATGTGTGTTATTTTCTTGAAGTGAAAGACTCATTTTAGTTCTTCTTTGGGAAATATCTGCCACATACACAGTCAGATAACCTAGTTTTCATTAGTTTGTATTTTATCAATAAGCAAAAATATTCTATATAAAAAGAAAAGAAACAGAAAAACCCAGCAGTTGCAGTTTTTAAGGCAGACAGTCTTATCTTAACAAGCATTTTCTGGTGGGACTCATCAGACTTCAGAAGTGCTTTATGTACATTCCTTATTTTGTCATATAGAATATCGAAAAACTGTATTCATGAGCTGAGATTTAATTCAATTAATATTTGTACTGCAACTTCCTCATCAAATATAATGAGTGCTGGTAACTTTGGGTGCCACGACTTGATTCATACCAAGAAACAAACCATTTTACCACTATTGTGCTTGCACAACCATCAGTGGAAATATCAACAGAATGAAAGGTGATTAACCTCTTACTGTTGTTTATAAATGGCTGCAAGAATGTTGGGGACCTTCAGGGGCTCACAAACTACACTTTGAGCTTTGCTGGTCTACCTCTACATTAAGCTGAGGTCACACTCAGTGTACATGTAATTGAGGCAATTTTTGGAATGACTCCAACGATTCCAATTTTGTTTATGATGCATAGCCCAGATAACTATTTTCAATGAAGAGCACCCTTATGTAATTTCAAACTCTTGACATCTGAAGCTTTAAGATTCGCCACATGGATTACTGACCTTTGTTCAACAAGAAGCCCTTAAAAGAGCAAATGTAGTTAATTCACAAAGGTAGACTGAGTTTAGCCAGAGCAGCCATTATCAAAGGCTCATTCTAAAAGATGTCTTTTACATAAAAGCAGCCTCGAATTATATTAAGCTGATATTTTTGTTATCATATGAATTATTTTTTATTTTAAAATTATGTAATAAAAATGGAACTCCAGTAGCAAGAAGAGGCAATAAAAAATAATATAAAATTTCACCAGGCATTTTTATTCCCTAAAATTATGAGAGTCCTACTTCACCTTAGTCATAGGTTTGCTCGTGCTGGGCCATTTATGAGATTTCTGGGATTGCTTCCTTCTAAAGTGAAGGAGACCATGGGCTTCTCTAACTCCATTAATCTTTTTAGGAAAAATATATTTTAAAGAGAGTACATTTTCAAACTATATTTAATGAAACAGGAATCATTAAATTCCATGCTTACTAAATCAAGAAGTTTCAGCTGATGAAATGAATGAATTTTTGTCCTTTTACTTTAATCTTAATAATTTTTTTTTCTTCTAGCTCAAGTAAGATTGAAGAAGCCTAAAACTCTCCATAAGAACTGGAATTTTTCTGTTAGTAGATTGTTTTTTCTCCATTTGGTATATGAGGAAACTAAGACACACACCAAAGGACTTTCACAATCAAGGTGTTACTTTCAGTAACAGGGCTATTTCTAAATTGTCAGCATTGTTTATAAGAGTTTATTTCTGGATCTATTTAAATGCTAGCTAGGAAATTAATGTATAGACGAGTTAAAATGTGCACAGTCCATCCATATACATTTGAAAGAACTCAAGCCACTGAAATTTCATTGTTTGTTTTGTTTTGTTTTCTGATGCATAACTCAATTATTTCAAGCCAAATGTCATCTTTATCCAATTCCGATCTTCTGACATATGATTTTTATCCCCTTCTGGAAGAGTCATTAAAACTGGACTCCCCAAGCATTCATTGAAAGAGCAAATGCAGTTAATTCTAAAAGTCAGATTTCCTTTAACTAGAGGAGCAGTTACCAAGAGCTTTTGATAATGGATGTGTTTTACATAAAAGCAGCAGTTCATCCATTCATGAGCTCCAAACATAAAAGGCATCGCATTTGCGTGGAGACTGCAATTTTTCTGGTAATTTTTCATCACAACTGGAGTCTTTTATCTTCTGTCAATCAACACTGAAGAACAGAGAACAGCTTTATCCACTCTACTTTAAGTAACAGAGAAGGAGGTCCAAAGTAGCCTTTAGGAAGATAACGCCACGATGCTAGAAATGTTTGTATCTTCCTTTAACGACTCTGTCAAAACTAAAATGTTTTCCCCATTAGTAGACAATCTGGTATTATTATAAATAATTACACATTTTCGGGCCATAGAAGGTGAGTCATAAAAATGTAGAAACCCCATTTTAATTGTACATATTCATTCTCTGCTCTAACTTCATGCTATGAGGTAATGGCAATTTAATTACTTAATCGTCTACTGACAATCACTGTCGTCTGGATGTATCTTTCTTCAGCAACATTTACAGGCAAAAAAAATACATGGTTTGTTTTTCTTATCCTGGGAACTGCTATGTGAGAGAGCTTACCAAGTATAAAATGCAATGCCTACACTAAAAAAAAAGAAAAAGAATGACTGACCCACACATTTTTAGTTGTGCAAAATGACATATTGAGATTCAGGATTAAATTCATGCCCCTGCTTGGTTGAGCATGTGACCAGATCTGAATGAGCCACTAATCTCTCATTAAATCTTAGAATTTTTACAAAGAAAGGGGATTTCCATCCCTTTCGCTGAAAATTGTTGTTATATAGATAAGGATTTTGAAATACATACAGATTAAGTTACTGTCTCGGTTTCCCCTATTGTTACAACAGAAGAACAGAAACTGGGGTGTCGGCATAAAGTTTCTTTTTTCTTAAAATAATTTCCTGTTTTATTTATTTATTATAAGATATATAATTTACAAAATTTTACATATTAAATGTATAAAATGTGATAATTTGATAGATGAATACATTGTGTAGTGATTACCACTATCAAATTAACCATAGTATTTATCATCACCCATACTGTGTATTAGCTTTTTGGAACTTACACATCTTATAAATGAAAGTTTAAACCCTTTGACATCTACACATTTTCCTATCCCCAGTTCCTGGAAATGACTCTACATAAATATGAAGTTGTATAATATTTGTCTTTTTGTGTCTGGCCTATTTCACTTAGAATAGAGATTTCCAGGTTCATTCATATAACTGCAAATGGCACGATTTTCTTCCCTTTTTGACTGAATTGTACTCCACTGTGTATATGTATATGTGTGTGTGTGTATATACACATGGATAGAGTATATACATTTTCTTTATTCATAATATTTTAAGGAACCTTTAGGTTGCTCCCATATCTGCATCCTGTGAGTAATGCTGCAATGGACGTGAGGGTTCAGATATCTCTGGAAGATACTTACTCATTTTTTTTACATAGATACCCATATGTCGGGTTGCTGGATTTTGTAATGTTCTGTTTTTAATTTGCTGGGGAACCTCTCCACTATTTTCCGTAATTACCGTACTGATAACGTTCCTCCTAACACACGCATTTCCATGTCTCCATCCCTTGCCAGCACTTGTTACCACTCCTCTTTTTTGCTAATAGCCTCGGGTGTCGTTTGGATTTGCATTTCCCTGATGTTAGTGATGCTGAGCATTTTTTCATATACTTATTGGCTATTTATAGATAATTGTTTGAAAAATGTCTTTTCAGATACTTTGCCCATTTTCACTGGTTGTGTTTTCAATTTTTTTTGGTTTGTTTTGTTTTTCCTGCTATTGAATTCATTGCGTACTTAGATATTGACTACTATCAGATATATCAGATATATGGTTTATAAATATTTTTCACATTTTTATAGGTTATCTTTTTATTTTATTGTTTGTCTCCTTTCCTATGCAGAAGTTTTTAATTTGATGGAGTTCCACTTTTTATTTCCATGTTTGCTGTGTGTGTTTTTTCATCATATCCAAAAAATCATACCCAGGACTAACAGCAATGAGATTTTTTCCTATGTTTTCTTCTAGACATTTTAGTATTTCAGTTCTTACAATTACGCCTTCAATCCACATAGAGATACTTTTTATTAATGCTATAAGACAAGTGACCAGTTTCATTCTTTTGCAGGCAGAGATACTCAGTTTCCCTCTGCCAGTTACTAAAGAGAATTTCCCTTCCCGGTTGTGTCTTCCAGGTCCGTTGCTAAAACTCCTCAGGCCCTGTGTGTGTGTGCTTGTCTCTGTGCTGTCTGCTTTGTAGGGATGCTATGTGTCTGTTTGTCTCTAGAATCACACAGCTTTGATCGTTTGCCAGCAGGGAAGATGATGTCTCCAGCTTTGTGTTCTTTGCTCAAGATCGCTGTAGCTATGTTGGAGTCTTTCATAGTTTCATATAAATTTTAAGAATGTTTTTCTATATCTATGAAAAATTCCACTGGAAATTTTTTTTTTTTTTTTTTTTAGACAGAGTCTCTGTCACCTGCAGTAGAGTGCTGTGGTGTCACAGCTCACAGAAACCTCAAACTCTTGGACCTAAGTGATTTTCTTGCCTCAGCCTCACAAGTAGCTGGGACTGCAGGTCCCTGCCACAATGCCCAGCTATTTATGGCTGCAGTTGTCACTGGTGTTTAGCAGGCCCCAGCTGGGCTCGAACCTACCACGTTCAGTGTACATGACTGGCGCCCTACTCTGAGCTACAGGTGCTGATCATTCATTGGAATTTTGATAGGGAATGCAGTGAGTCTATAGATTGCTTTGGTTACTATGTATATTTTAATAATAATACTAGTAATTCTAATCTATAAGCATGGGATATCTTTGCTTTAATCCATGCCTTTTACAATTTATTTCATCAGTTTATAATTTTTAAGGTACAGATGGTTCACTTATTTTGTTAAGTGTTTTCCTAAGTACCTTATTATTTGTGATGGTTATAAATTGGGTTATTTTATTAGTTCTTTTTTCCAAGTAGTTGCTGTTAGTATATAGAAATATAACTAAATTTTATGCTGATATAAAAGTAGTTGTTGTTAGTATATAGAAATATAACTAATTTTTATACTGATTTTGTATTCTGTAGCATTACTAGCTCTAACAGGGTTTTTTTGTTTGTTTGTTTTTTTAGGGAGCCATGAAGTTTTTCTATATATGAGTTCATGATAGAAAGAATTTAACTTAAGCCTTTCCAATTTAGAAATCCTTTATTTTATTTTCATGCCTAATCACTTTCCCTAGGATTTCCATCCTATGTTGACTGCAGTCATCCTCATCTTCTTAAATATGCTAGAAGAAAAGATTTCAGCTTTTCATGATAGAACATGATGTTAGCTGTGGGCTTGGCATGTATGGCCTTATTATTTGAGGCACATTCCTTACACACTATTATTAACTATTATCATGAAGAAAGAAAAAATATTTTCAAATAAACAACCTAACTTGACACTTTAAAAAATTACAATAAGAAAGAACTATGCCACAATAAGCAGAAAGAAGGAAATAATAAATATTACACAAGAAATACATTAAACAGCAACTAGGAAGAAAGTTAGAAACAATTAACACAACTCAGAGGGTTGTTTTTTTTTTATGAATAAGAAAATTAAAAATTCTTTACCTAGACTAACCAAGAAAAAAAAGGGAGAAGATTCAAATAAATAAAAATTATAATTTAAATTTAATTTAATTGTAATCTAAAATTTATAATTACAATTGATACCAAACAAATAAAAGTATTCTAAAAGACTGCTATGAATAATTATAATCCAATTGGATAACTCAGAAGAAATCAACATATTCTTAGAAACTTGCAACCTACAGAAACTGAATAATGAAGGAATAAAAAATATGAATAAACCAATAGCAAGTAAGGAGATTGAATCAATACTCACAGCCTTCTGGTTAAAGGGAAAAAGAAAAACCCGGACACAGTGTCCTCTAACTGGTGAGTTCTTCCTAGTATTTAAAGAATACTTAATGCAAACCCTTCTCAAATACTTCCAAAAATATTAAATGGAAGGGAACCCTTAAATTAATTTTACCAAGTCAGACTTATTTTCTTCATACAAAAGCCACATAAGGATGTTATAAGAAAAAAGAAAAAAACTACAGGCCAATATTTGTGATGAACATACACGCAGATATCCTCCATTAAACACTAGCAAACTGAATTCAACAGCATATTAAAGAGATCATTCATCATCCTCATGGGGGATTTGTCCCTGGGATGCAAAGATGGTTCAACAGAAAAATCAGTAAATGTGATACACCACACTAACAGAAGGAAGGATGCAGTAAAAGCATTGGGAAAAATTAAATATATTTTCATGCTAAAAACTCTCAATAAAATAGGCATAAAAGGAATAGCATGAAGATTACTCATATGTAGCTTTATCCGTTCTATCTTACCACATTCTCAGTCGATTTTGTTCAATAAATTCGTAATGTTTCCTTCTCTAGCCTGGAAGGTCAGCAGGAATTAACCAGAAAGGTGAAAGAGAAAAAAACAATTAAAGCAAACGTGAGAATATGTATAAATTCATAGGCACATAAAGCAACCTAGTACATTGAAAAACAAAGGGGTTCCCCCTGCTGCTATATTAGGGAGCCATAGGCATTGAAACGGACAGAGAAGTGGAGGACGGTCCCTAGAGAACAAGTTGTGTTTACCCTGAGAGATACAGGAGAAGACCTGTGGATGGAAGCGAGAAGATAACATAGTTAAATAAATTACATACGCCCAGTGTGTGTGTGTGTGTGTGTGTGTGTGTGTGTGTGGTTAAGCGCACTATAGAAACAGTGAAGAGGACGGATTTTAAAGCTGCAGTAAAGACAGTTGTTACAGCCGCCTTGGGGAGTGTTTGTAGAGGTGTGGGTCATGTCAGGACCAGTGAGTGCGAAGTAGAGCGGATACCTTTGCCTGGTGTCTAAAGAGTAGCATTGGTGGCATGTTTTGAATGTCAAGGATTTAGGAAGATTCTAAGACTTACTAGTTGGACAAATGGGTGGCATTATCATTAACTGGGATGTATTACTATATACATAAGAAATGGGGGTGCTTGTTTGGAAGGGGGTAAAGATTATTTATTCAATTATGAACATGTCAAATCTGTGGTATATTTAGAGAAACGTACCCAGCATATGGAAAGTACACAATGTATTTGTTTAGCAATTACCATGGAATCTAAACTGGAAATATAAATTTATGAAATACTGGAATAAGGAGGTTAGTAGTAAGCATTTTCCAGAGAGATTGTATGAAATAAGGAGGAAAGAGAATGAATAGGATAAGAAGCAAAGAAATGTACCAGGACAGGACTCAGGCTGGGGACCACAGCAGTCAAGCAGAGAGTCTCGTCAAGGACACACAGGTAGAGAATGGTGGAGTTAAGGATGGTATTCATAGATTTTGATGTCTACTGTATTTTCCTTCACAAAATCATCATTTTTCTTTGGCGAGAATTTTAATACCTGTCTCAGAAATATTTTTTCACTTAATTTCTCATTCATTTATTCATTTGTGTACCCCAAAACTTTTATCCTAAACAGCAAGTACTTTCCAAGGTTGAGGGGGTTATAAGAATAGAAAAATCTAGAAGATTTTATCAGCAAATGTACTACAACAAACTACTGGATTTGGTGGAGGATATATAATGAACACAAAGCTTTATGTCAATAATACCTTTTTTTAAAAAAAATTCCTTGTCACCAAATAGTGTGTAAACCCAAGTAGAGACATTCTGGAAGTTCTTCATTTCCTATAAGAGGTTAACACACACAAAAAGATATTTTTAAGTTGAAGACTTTTTCCTAATATTAAGTGCACTGGAAATTTATATTGCTCACTTTCCTTCCATCATATAAAAAAGCTAAAGCAGGAATCCACGTACCCCGGCAATTTTTTCCTTAGCTGATTCATCTTACATTTAGTGTCAGAGCAGTCACTGATTTATTTCATTTGTTCAATCATCTATTTTCTCATTCAACATCTGTGTACAGAATGTCTTGTGTCTGTCATCGATTACACTAGTCTCCTTGGAATAAATCATGCTGAAAAACTTAGAAAAGAGAAAAAATCATTATCTGTGATTCTAAATGTTGGTCTCTTAGTATGAGCATGAAGTCAGGCTAAGTAAAGAGCCATGC
Source organism: Otolemur garnettii (assembly GCF_000181295.1). Classification (NCBI taxonomy): domain Eukaryota; kingdom Metazoa; phylum Chordata; class Mammalia; order Primates; family Galagidae; genus Otolemur; species Otolemur garnettii. Next base: position 4,126,167 of record NW_003852457.1, read on the forward strand.
TGGATTGCTAAAAAATCTGTGTAAAAATAAGTGGCTTGGTGTCAAGAATACGGGGAATTGGAGCCTTGAGCATAGGTAGGTAATTGGAGGAAGCAGAGGTTACAAGGAAAGTGAAAAACCACATCTTAAATTAGTCTGAGTGCTCAGCTAAGGAGGTGACACTGTGTTACGAAACCAGTGTGTGTGTAGGGGGACTTCAGGGGAGTTAAAACCTGGAGAGACATTTAAATTGGCATCTTAGCACCTTCTCCCTGGCAGCCGGGGAAAAGCTGCTCAGAGGCAACACAGACTAGGGGGCGGAAAGACCAGTTAGGATGCCAGATACAATTTACTGACCTTGTTTGAAGGGTAAATTCCTTCAAATCATTACCGTAAACAACTCCATAACTTTCACAATAACATTCAAATCCATTATGGTTAAAGAGGTGACTTTTAGTTGGGGTTCCAGGGAGGCTTCTCTTAGTATCTTGAACACATTTCTGCTTTTGTTTCCAAGTAATTTGTCTTTCATTTTTGCAAGAAACAATAAGCACAGTTTAGGTTTGGCAGAGATCAATGAAACACACAAATGGTAAAAGAAATTAGAAATGCCACATAACTCGAGGGGCAGAATGAAGATTCGCCACGCTCGTGACTTCAGAGGTGCCATCTGTGTCTTTAATAACAGTGGTAAAATTAATTAATTATTTCAATCCTAAAGACATCATTTTTTCACAAAGAATATAAATCTGAAGTAGATCCGTTCCAATGGCTCCCTATGTAATTTATCTGCAGTAGACGCACAGCTCCAACAGCTGAGTTGGTGAACGTTACTCTTTTCCATGGGTTCCCTCAGGACTTTTCACAGTTTAACATTAGCCTTCCCAGTTTTTTCTTAGTTGGTAAATCTCTAACAGTAAACATAACATTGATACTGCTTCGTTAAATACAGCCTGGTGATACTAACAGCTCTTTTAAGTAGTCAGACCTGCCTGTCTGCTAGCCCTGTGAACAGCGCTGACTTTAATAGGTTTTAAGTTTCAGTTTATATTCTTAAAAGTTGTACTTTTTCTCCCTATGTATGTCTTCCTTTCTTCTTAGGAGTCCTCCTCTTGCTCTTGAGTTTTGTGTATGTTAACCTATTATAGGAGAAGAGAAATTTCAAGAACTAATCAATTTAGTTTTACACACTATTATTTGATGACAAAGAATTAAAAAAAAAGCCCTAGTGACATTAAGCTTTATGTTCATTTTCTATCCTTCACCAAATCAAGTAGTTTGTTACAGAACATTTGCTGACAGCTTTTGGTTCTCATGATACACAGTGAAACCAATTAATGTATCTGCCCCTTTATTTTTAATTTTTTGCAGTTTTAGGGTGTGGTCCATTTTGAACCCACCACCTCCAATATATGGGGCCAGCACCCTACTCCTTGAGCCACAGGCACCACCAAAGGGTCTGTCCCTTTATAACCACACTGCTTTAAATAAAACCAGTGTTTATGAAAAAAAACTTTATTCTGAAGTTTAATAAAACAAACTGTATGTGCATAATTAATAGATATAAAAATCCCATAAAGATGGGATTGCTATGACCTTCATATAGATAAAGGATGTGTGAATGTGTAACTCACAGAAGGAAAGCAACTTATTTGGCAGGGTTTACCTGCCAACAGGATGAGGACACTGAACATGGGTTCAGGTTTTGGGTCTTCTTCTTGGCTATTTGTGGGAACTAAAATAACAAAATAACTCCCTTTTCTTCCCTAAGGCTCATTCCCTCAACCACCCATATTGACAACATCTGTGTATCTTGAAACCCTATGACCTTGGGACTACTATGCCATCATTATTCTCTATACTATATTAGGTTTCATTTCTAAATGTGGCTTCAGGCAGTGTACTGACTCCCTCCCCTTTGTCTCAGGAAGGTGCAAATGGAGTTAACTTTTAAAAGCTACTTGTGAAGACATAAGTGGCTAGATAAGTTCAGAAACTATGATGTTTTATAAAATTTTCCTCTACATATTAGGATTTTTAAAAAACTATGGTAATTAATGATTAGCTATAGCTAAGGCCTTATTTCTCATACTGTTTTTTAATTCAAAATAACCAAATAATCAAATAAAATAGTTTTTCTTGAAAGAAAAATAAGGGTCTTTGTGCAAAATCTAGTTTCTGGTTGACATTCTTATTTCCGCTGATTAAAATTCTGAAATTGAAGGTATAAAATGGTAATGTGGCATTCTGCCTGTCACTTTGGTTTAGCACAAATAAATAGGGAATATTCTTAAATGCTAGTGCTAGGCTCTGACTGTCAGAGTTTGAATTCTATGTCTGTGGAGGGTTTTTATCACAAAGTGGTGATTTTTTTCATCAAATGCTTTATTCTGGAACATATCGAAAAATTACAAAAGCCATGTATGATAAACCCACAGAAAACATCATAATGAATAAGGAAAAGTTGAAAGCATTCCCATTAAAAACTGGTGTAAGACCAGGATCCCCATTGTCACCACTTCTATTCAACATGATGCTGGAAGAACTAACCAGAGAAATCAGGCAAGAGAAAGAAATTAAGGTTTTCCAAATTGAAAAAGAGAGGGTCAAAAAAATCATTTTTTGCTGATGATCTGATATTATACCTAGAGAACCCCGAAGATTCCACAAAGAGACTCCTGGAATTGATAAGTCCAGCAAAGCTTTCAGGTATAGAATCAGTAGCATTTCTATACACAAAAGCAGCCAAGCTGAGAATCAAATCAAAGACTCAATACCATTCACAATGGCAACAAAGCAAATAAAAAAAAAAAAATCTAGGAATATCCTCAACAAAGGAGGTGAATGATTTCTACAAAGAGGACTACTAAACACCGAGGAAAGAATGTTAGATGAAAGGAATACACGGAAAAACATATGCTCATGGATTGGTAGAATCAACATTATTAAAATGTCCATACTACCCAAAGCAATGTATGCATTCAATGCAATCCCTATCATAATACCAACATCATATTCTCACATCTAGAAATATAATGCTGCTCTTCTTTTGGAGCCACAGAAGGGCCCAAATATTCAATGCAATCTTAAGCAAAAGGAAAAAATTGGGAGGCATCAGATTACCAGAATTCAGTCCATACTACAAGGCTGAAGTAACAGAAGCACCATGGTATGGGCACAAAAATAGAGGCATAGACCAATGAAACAGAACAGAAAACTGAGATATAAGACCATTAACATGCAGCCAAAAGATCTTTGAAAAAGCAGACAACAATATATACACTGGAGAAAAGAGTCCCTATTCATTTAATGCTTCTGGGAAACTTAGATAACCACATGAAGAAGAATGAAACAGAATCTGAAGTTCTCACTGCTCACAACAATTAATTCAATAACAAGAGACCATAAGAATACTTGAAGAAAATACGTTCTCCATGGCAATCACAGTAACAACAAAAATAAATAAATGGGGAATGATTAAATTAAAAAGCTTTTGCACAGCCCAGGAAATAATCAACAAAGCAAATAGACAACCTATAGAGTGGGAGAAAATATTCACAAAATTATACATCTGATAAAAATCTAATAACCAGAATCTACTAAGGACTCAAGCAAATCAGGAAGAAAAAGACAAATGACCCCATTATAAAGGGGGCAAAAGACATGAACAGGAGCTTTTCAAAAGAAGATAGAAAACTGGCCAAGAAACATTAAAAAAAAAAAAGCTCAATGCCACTAATAAATATCAGAGAAATGCAAATTAAAACCATAATGAGTTATCACTTTATCCTTGTTAGATGACTTTTGTTAGAAAGTCCAAAAACAATAGGTGCTGGCATGGTTACAAAGAGAAAGAAACACTTAGACAGTTTTAGTAGAACTGCAAATTAGTCAGACCTCTATGGAGAACAGTATGGAGATTCACCAAATAACTAAAAGTAGAATCATCATTTGATTCAGCAATCCTTCTATTAGGTATTCCCCCAAAGGAAACAAAGTCATTTTATGAAAAAGATATCTGCACTCAAATGTTTATTGGAGCGCAATTCACAATTGCACAGATGTGTTATCAACTCAAATACCTAACATTTCATGAGTGGACTAACCAACTCACCCTAAAAGAAACATGACTTTGGATAGAACTGGAGACCATTATCCTAAGTGAAATACGTAAGAATGGAAAAACAAACACTTCATGTATTCACTATTACATTGGAACTAACTGAGGAGCAAATAGGCTCATAGAAGGAAGCAAAACTCATTGGAAATAAAGCAGGAAGGTGGGGGACAAGAGGATTTGCAAAAACCTACTTAACAGGCACACTTATAGCCATGAATCTAATATTACTAAAGTGATCCATGTAACATACATATATAGGCACATATATACAAAAATAAATAAACAGGGTGTTGCCTGTGGCTCCAAGGAGTAGGGTACTATATACAGAAGGTGGTGGGTTCAAACCCAGCCCTGGCCAAAAACTGCACACCAAAAAATAAATAAATAAATAAATAAATAAACAATTCTATGTATATAATTTCTTAGCAGTTAAAATGTGGGCATCATTAATGGGGTAGGATACAGAACTGATTCCTACTATGGTGATTAAATAGCTGTTTCTTTATTGAGTTGCTTTAAAGAAAAATAAGGTAACATATATACTATACTTACGATGTAGAAATTGCAATATCACTATTAATTCTTAAAATTCTTTTTATTTCCTAATCCAGTAGTCCAGTTTACTTATAAATTAATGAAATAAAAAGTCACTCATTTTTATAATGTTATTTATCAATGCAAATAAGGTTATGGTTAAACTTATCCAAATGTCTGAATGTCCATTATTTATTACATATATTAATTATCAAAATCAAATTTTGTTGTTCTTTGTTAAAACACTGACACTTATTACATTCTCAGAGTTTATATAATGATTCCCTTTTTTTTTTTTTTTTTTTTTTGAGACAGGAGCCTCAAGCTGTCCCCCTGGGTAGAGTGCCGTGGCATCTCAGCTCACAGCAACCTCTAACTCCTGGGCTCCAGCGAGTCTCCTGCGTCCGCCTCCCAAGTAGCTGGGACCACAGGCGCCCGCCACAACGCCCGGCTATTTTTTGGTTGCAGCCATCATTGTTGTTTGGCAGGCCTGGGCTGGATTCAAACCCACCACCTTGGGTGTACATGGCTGGCACCTTAGCCACTTGAGCCACAGGTGCTGAGCCATGATTCCCTTTTCAAAAACTCACTATGTATTAAGATTTTCCCACCTTTTAAAGTGTTTTTAATTCCAATTTTTTATGTGCCCATAACAATTGTACATCTTTATGGGGTATATATGAAATTTCATGCAATTCCATGTGTCCATTTTTCTTTAGTTATCTATGCTTTTCAGGTCTTACTCAAGAAGTCTTTATGCATATCAATGTCCTGAAGCATTCCCACACAGTTTTCTTCTAGTAATTTCATAACTCCATGTCTTACATTTAAGCTCTTAATCCATTCTGATTTGGGTTTTGTACCTGGCAAGAGGTAGAGGTCTAGTTCACATCTTCTGCATATGGATATTCCATTTTCCCACCACCATTTCCTCATCAAGAGATTGTCCTTTTGCCAATGTATGTTTTTGATGCCTTTGTTGGGGATAAGTTGACTGTAAATGAATGGACTTATTTCTAGGTTTGCTATTCTTTTCCATTGCTCTGTATGCCTGTTTTTATGTCAGTACCATGCTGTTTTAGTTGCTGTAGCTCTGTAGTATAATTTGAAATCAGGTAACTTAATGCTTCCAGCTCAGGATTTCTTTGGCCAGTCAGGGTCTGTTGGGTTCCATATTAGGATTCCTAAGAGAAGTCTAAAATGAGGCACTATTTGTTTATCTTCTTTTACTGATGAGGAAACTGAGATACAAAACAAAGGGCTTTCTCAAGGCCACAAAACAGGTAATTGACATAATTAAGACTTATATACAGATCTATCTGGCCACAAACGGTTTATTATTTTTTTAAAAAATTTATGCCATACCACTCTTTACACAAAACACAACATTTTCTGGGTAACATTTAATACTCTAAGTACCTAAAGCATTTTTTGTTGTTGTTGTTACTGTGTACTATATAAATTATGTTTTTAATCTCTAGCACATCCTTTCTGTTTAACAAATTATGCTATAGTAATGGTTGTTTCAAGATATGCATTTTTTAATATACATCAAATAATTAAAAGGATAATTATGCCTAGAAAAAAATTAAAATATATTTTGTTTGCAAATTTTTTTCTTTCTTTACTAACAGTATTTTTCTAATTATTTATTTAGCTTTATACTTAATATTTTTACTCTAGACATTTATCTCCACAAATTAGGGAAAAGTGTTTATGCACAACTTGGTATTTTATAGCAAAAATCAACTTCCAAGTTGAGTGAACACTGAAAAGTTGTCTCCAAAGTACTGAAATCTAAGATGGACAAAGTGGAAGTCACATAATTTTGCTATTTATTTTATTTTATTTATTCATTTACTTTTTTTTTTTTTGAGACATAGTCTCACTTCGTTCCCTTGGGTAATATGCCATGGCATCATACCTTATAGCAACCTCAAACTCTTGGGCTTAAGTGATTCTCTTGCCTCAGACTCCCAAGTAGTGGGTATTACAGGCCCCCACCACAATGCCTGGCTTTTTTTTTTTTAGAGAAAGGTGGGGTCTTGCTCTTGCTCAGGCTGGTCTTGAATTCCTGAGGTTAGGCAATCCACCTACCTCAGGCTTTCAGAATGCTAGGATTACAGGTGTGAGCTACTGCACCTGGCCTATTTTGCTTTTAAAATAATTATTATACTGAACTCCTGGACATGATACAATGAAATATTATTTATTTTGAAATATACCTAAGATGTCTGGAGTGCATTACTTAGCATCTTCCTCAATTTGCCACATATGAACAATGATAGTTGCCTAGAAATGGAAAGGGTTTTTATTAATGCTGAAAGCATGGGATCTAATTGTGAAAAGGAAAAAATTATGGCTTGGCGCCTTTGGCTCAAGTGGCTAAGATGCCAGCCACATACACCTAAGGTGGTGGGTTTGAATCCAGCCCAACAATGACCGCTGCAACCAAAAAATAGCTAGGCGTTGTGGCGGACGCCTGTGGTCCCAGCTACTTGGAAGGCTGACGCAGGAGACTTGCTTGAGCCCAGGAGTTGGACGTTGCTCTGAGCTGTGATGCCAGGGCACTCTACCCAGGGGGACAGCTTGAGGCTCTGTCTCAAAAAAAAGAGGGGGGATTAATTATATAATTATATAAACTGGAATGGTGTCAAATAACCTCAATCCAATTCTGACTTTTACCTCTTACTACCCATGATAAAGCAAGACACATACTTCTTCAGTTTGTTTCCTCGCTGAAGTACGTAAACAACTGTATCAATTTCTATATACTAGTGTGAACAATTTAAATAAGGGAATGCATTCAAAGTGCTTGACATATATTGTGTCTTTAACAAATATTAATTATCATCATTTAAAATTAGTTACTTGGTTATTGACCATCATTCTTATTGCTGCCCTCAAGTGACTTGGGGTTTAAAAGGGAATTTTATTTAAAAACTCAGCAAACTATGTGACAGCACAGCCTAAGCACTGTACTTGAGGGAGAAGTTCAATGTTCACATATCTACCAAGTTCAACCAGCTGTACAATTTCCTCAGTGCTCAATTAAACAGACGATAGTGCCACATTTGGAAGTGCATTAACTATGCTCAAGAGTGCAGAGTGATTTATGGAGTAAGGCTCTGCTGCTCCAACAGGACTTCATTTTTCATCTGCATGAAAAAATTGCAATTGGATCATTCAGTACTTTTCAGAGAACTGCTTTTTTTCACCTAAGAAGAAGTTTGTGTCTTTGGAAATATGTGCTGTAATCACATGGCAACCTAAAGAGTGAAAATATGGAGAAAACAATTGTGGTTTTGAAAAGCTTTGTGTTTGAGTAGGCAATTAAGTCACTGGTAGCATTCAGATACGTGTGTCTGAAGAAAGGTCTTCTACACAAACTTCATTCATTCTCTAAACCCCTGCCACCTGACTACACATCGCAAAACATGAAAGCTGACACTGGAGTGTGCTGGAAGGTCACCTTTAGGGTTGCCCAGCAGCGTGCCAGAAGGACACAACTAAAAAGATGAGCTCCCCATAGGTCACAAAAGGGCCAGACGCTCCCCCAACCACCTTGCCATATCCAAACAACCTTGGTCCATCCTCACTTCACTCAATTCATTCTTTGTGTTACGTTAAACTCTATTACTGGTTCACTTATAATCCTCACATGGCCCTCATTGGCCACACCATGCTTAACACTCAGTGTCCACCATCATTTGAACCCTCATCTCCTGTTAAACTGACTATCATTTCTTTAAAAATTGAAATTTATACCCTGATTATGTGGAACTGCTTTTAGCTCACTGACTGTAGAACTCTGCATTAAGAATTCTGCTTAAATAGTTTCCTCTCAGAGTCATTTTCGTTCTCCGAGTCTGATTTTCCCTGGAAGGGCAGGGCCGACTCCTGCATTTACTCTTCCCTGATCCTGCCTTTACCATTTTTCTAGGTGCTTCCGTCTGTGCTCTCTCAAAATGTCTCTGTTACTACGCATGCCCATAACGACATCAGTGATTCTTAATCCAATTAATCACCAATACCTTTGGGTTTCTGTTGCAATTCATAGAGGTTCACTCCTGAAAATAAAATCCAAACAGCAAAGACCAAAAGGCAACCTCGGACTAATAGATGTTGTGTGTGGTTTCAAAATGATGCAGATTATCCTGAGGTTTGTCACTGGATGTATTTTGGGAATCTTCACTCTGAATGATGAGCTCCTTAGGCCCAGGAAAGCTGATTTGCTATTTCTGTGCAGAGCACAGCAGTCCGCCTGTAAGAATATAATCATAAATGTGACCTAATTGGAAGCTGGACAAGCTAAGCAGTAACGTAAGTACCTGGTATATACCAGTTGTTGGGTTCCAAGAAGGCAGAGGTAGCATGCTGAGATACATCATTCTGTTTGCTTTGCTGAGATGCTGCTCATGATTAAAGGTGAAGGTGAGCGTGACCGTGGGGCAGCTTTATGCCTTAATGTGGAAGTGGTAAATCAAGTCCCTAATTAGGCCCTCTTCACCTTTTATTTTAAAGCCTCATTAATCAGCATGGTTCAATTCTTTTCTTTATGCTAATGCTACTCACATTTCTATTTTTACCTTTGACTGCTCCTTTGAGCTCCTGATAACCTGATACTTCCTTAGATGTTTGAAAGGCACATCAAACCAGCATGTACATCAAATGTGCGATCACTTCCATTAAGCCTGGATTTCTAAAGGTTCTGCTACATTCATGGATGCTTATATAAACTAGAGATAAAGACTGATTTTCACCCTGCATTTAGGTTCATTTCTAATAATTTAGATGCATCTCAGTGTGAATGTACACAAAACCTGATCACTTCTTCTCAGTCTGTTCCCAGAGAGTAAGTTTTTTTCTAGTGGCTGTATTATGAGGGCATAAAAAACCCCCATGAATCCAGAGAGAGGGAGGAGGGGTTACTCCAGAGGCAGGGAGAGAGGATTACTCTAGATATGGCTTCCCTTATCCCTTTGCCCTGCTAGTTGAGATTCATATTTATAGGCTGCTCTGAAATAGCCATTTTAGTCCTGAAACTGAAAGCTGTGCATTGAGGATAATGTTATCAACAATATGAACTTGGGTTGCTGGTTCCACGCTGCGTACATGGATAACGTTAAGGAACAAACCTACACCTTGTCAAAGTTATTCTTATCTTTGTGTTCTACTACTTAGAACCAGGGCTAACTGCAACAAATCCAAGTAACCTATACGCACACCACGTGAAGACTTATGGATATTCCAATTTACTTAACTTTAATAAAAATTCCTGTTCCCTGAGATAAATATTCTGGTTTCTTTGAGATGTGTGTTGCGTTTACTGTGAAGCCTTCCTGGGTTTCCACGAAGGGCTGACCTGTCTTCTGACTCCATTCTTCCTCTGCACCATCACAGACGTAGCCAGCGTGTTCATGTCTCTGCTGATGCCCCCCCCTACTTTTTTACTGAGAATACACTTTCCTGTCTCTGCTTTACCTGCCTGTTCTGGAATAGAGTAGGCATGCTTAGCAATGCTTATTGAAAAATTAAACTTATTCACGGCAATAAGAGAATATTACATTTTGATTCCAAGCTGCAATTATTTCATGAAAAGACAAATTCTTGTCATCTGCAATATTTGAGAAGGGGCTCCTGGTGGTGGTATGTTCTTTTAATACAGAAACAGTTAGACTAGGGAGGGAGAAAGAAGTTTTTATTGTTGTTATTATCATTCTCTTTGGAAAAAAAAAAAAAACTCCATAAACCAAGAAACAATCTTGGAAATGAACAAAACTTTGCTGAGTTTTCTTGCTCTGGAATTGATCTCACCAGCCCTGATTATGACCTGTGCTGTACACTAACTCTAGCTCTTGATTAATCATTGCCAACCTTACCCAATCCATCTTCATTCAGCCATTCCATTCAAAGGCCACTCATCTGGAATATCTGGTGCTTCCATTTGTTTATGCATAATAATTTCATGATGCAAACAAGTTGTGGGTGATTAATATGTATCAGAAAAATACACTTTCTCTTTCTTCCTAATAACCATTCAAGCTATATATTGTTTGAATGAAATTTATTAGCAACCATTATTGGACTGCAAATCTCAATAGTTTAATGCAATTTAAGTTTATTCAAATTTGTAATTTTCATATTAAATATAAATTTTCATAAATTATTTCCAATGTAATGCTTTTGTATAAATGAATAAAAAATAAAAGCACAATTGATTATCTTTCTCATCCACACAAAGCAAATATTAAAATCTTCAAATGAGGCGAAGTTTTTTATTTATTTTATTTTATATTTTTAACTAATTAATTAAATAATTAATTAATTTTGAGACAGAGTCTCCCTCTGTTGTCTGGCTAGGGTAGCATTAGCATAGCTCACACAAACTTCAAAAGCCTCCTGAGTAGCTGAGATTACAGGTACCCGCCATAATGTCCAACCAATTTTTCTATTTTTAGTAGAGACTGGGCCTCACATTGGCACTCCTGAGCTCAAGGGATCCTCCTTCTTTGGCCTCCTAGGGTGCTGGGATTATAGGCATAAGCCAAGATTCCTGTCTTGAGGCAAATACTTAAATTTTAAATAAACTAACCTAGGTTAAAATCATACATCTGCTACCTTTTCTTCTTATTTTGGCCAAGTTACTTGAGCTCCCCAGGCCTCAGATTCCTTGAAAAGTAATAGTAAATACCTCATGGTTTGATTTTTATGAGACTTCCCTCAACTAAATATTAAATTCCTTGAAAACAGAACCCATGGCTTATTTGACATTATACTCAATTCTGAATAAAATATTAAACTTATAGTATATGTTCCATTCATGTTGAATGAATAAAATTGCATTGAATAGACGAATTTTTGTAAAAAAATCAATACAGGCTTCTGATGGAGCAGATAGATAAATGTTTGACAAGAAAGGAAAAAGAAAAAAATAATTTATCCTTGGTGCTCCCAGTCATGATATCCCTGAGGCTCTCACTATTTACTAGTCATACGTCCACTTCTAGCAGCAACACTTTATCAATCATAGAAGACCCACGGTTCCATCATTTCTACAGCATAATATTGGCTCTCAAAGCTGGCTATAAAGATTGCTACCAGCTGCTTCTATTTCAAAAATCATTTTCTAAAATGTGTTTTCTGTGAGAAGTCTGTCCCTCCTTATCTATCTATTTATCTATCTATCATCTATTTATGTCAACATACTATGAACATATCCCAGAGAACATTTACAGTCTCAGTTGTTAGGTTCTTTTGCAATTTCCAAAAGACAAGGAATCAAAAGGAAACAACATTAATAGAACTTTGTGTATTTTTGTACAAACTTGAAATAAATGTAGTAATAAATAAACAACATTAACTGTTTGTATTTCCTGTAAAACCCATTACCTGAGCATGAAATCCAGCTCTTCTCACAAACATTTTTGTTGGATGACAAAGAAAAGAGAAGAGTTGATGGGAAATGTCAAATCACTAATTCTGTATAGCACAGGAAATGCCGATGCTTTGATATAGTTCTGCCTTTTAAAAGTTTTGTTTAATTGCCAGTCTGTATTAATCCTCTCCCTGTAAAATTCCCCACACATCTATTTCTCACATGATTGTTACAGCATGGTCAAGTGTTTTGATTATTTAGCAGGATTTGAGATCAAAATATGAGGGAATAAATAACAGAAAGTTCACTAGTATTGAAGATAAGCAAAGCTCTTAAATTTTCTTTTTAAAAAGTTGTATTTTCCAAATGGGGAGGTGATTTGATTGAACCATCATAGGGGTCTTTCTCACTGATTTCTGGCATCCTCTGATTCTTCCATTCTGACTTGGATCCTATTCTTTGGACATTACTCAACAAGTTGTTCCTCTGGCTTCTGTCCCACAAATATTTTGCCAAGTTCTTTCTCTTTTATCTCTCTGTCTACTTTTGTTTTTCTATCCAAATCTAACTTCTTGGACCCAGCTCATTATTATTGATTTTTCAAGTCCTCATGAAAAATAGAATTGGGCCATAATCGGTTCTATGTGTCAAAGCAAAGGTTGCACTGGATAAAATTAAACAGTGGAAGAATACTTCATTCAAGGGAATACTTTATTCAAGGTTATTGCAATTGGGGAGAGAGCCCAACACAACTTATACTCAACTCTGGTGAAACAAAGACTGGGACAGTGTGTAAGAGCTTGTGTGAGCTTAATGGAAAAGTACTGGAGAATATTGAAAGGGAGGTTGATGGACGGGATGTGTTAAACTTATTTCCTGAGTTTGCAAGTTTTTTAACTTCATCATCTGTGATTACCCCAGCCACGTTTGCTAATTGACACCCAATGAAATTAGATTCCTATCCTTCAACAGAGACTCTGGGATATAGAAATGCTATCTTTCTTGTTGATTACATTTCAAAGAGATGACTCCCAGGTTCCTGAGAAAGGCATTCCTTGGTGTAATACTGGGAGAGGTTTTAAAAAGATTGACTTATATTTCAAAGGGACAAAGGAAGAATTCACAATTGCAAGTTTTCTAAAGAAAATGCAGCAAGGAAAGATATTTATGTGCCTACAGTTAGGAAGAAGTTTGCCTAAAGTTTGGTTTAGTTAAGGAGAAATATAGGTCAATAGAAAACTTCACAGGGTAGGACTTGGTGTTCTTTACTGGGTTTCGTATTTTTCTCCCTTCTTTGTTTTTGTTTTTCTTCCTAATTTCTCTATCATATTTTCCTCAGTATTAGTAGGTAGTGCACTAAATAAGCAAAATAATAATAATAAAACATGTCCAGATAAAGTAGAATTGAACATAAAGATAAATAAATTTTTAAAAACTTCCCAAGTTCTTCCTGTGCTGATGTGCTGTGTGAATCTTACAAGGAGGATTATAATGTAAACTGTTTAACCTGAAATTCTTTACAAAAAGTAGAAACATTTCAGGTGTAATTTAATACAATGCAATATATAAATACTTATTTTTGAACATACTAGTCTTCCAAAAAAGTTTTGATAAATTATATCATTCCAATGTCAGGATAGGAGGGGAGAAATATTGAAGAAATTAAGCCAAATCTTTAAATTTGCTGTTTTGTATATTTATTCAACCAAATGTCTATTTAATCAAGTCTTTGTTTGCCTTCATTTGTCAGAACTTCTATATAAATATAAAATATATATATTTTATGTAAAATAGAAAATATCAAAACTCAAAATGCATAAATAGCAAAATAAATATATCTCATTGTTGTTTCATATTTTTACTTTTCAGCAGGCTTTATCTGACAATTTGCTATTTACAAGGCAAAAAGAGATGTGCAATTCATCCTATGAACCCTCAAACTTGGATTTCTAGACAAATGGAATCAAAATAAGCTTCTCTTTCAGTATTCAATGTTAACTGAACAGCAGGAAACAGAAGGGCAATTTTAATTTCATTAAATGGTCTTTAATAAAGCTTCTATGATGAATTAGCAAATTTCAGGGTATATAATCATTACATACAAAAATTAAATCAAATTTTTATATATTACTAGCTTTGCAGAAGCTAAAATTCAATGATATTCAGTATGATGATAATTAATTCATGGAAAATGAAATATATAAGTGTTCATTTAAAAATATGTGGCATCTTGTATTGAGCAGCATGCAATATTTATGAAAGAAATCAAGGAAGATATAAATAAATGGAGAGAAATAGCACCTGCCAGATTTGGGGCATTCAACATAATACAGATGCCTATTCTTCCCAAGTTGACCGTGACATTAAATGCAATTCCTAAAGAAAAAAATTTTACAGCCAGGATTTCTGTAGGCATAGAAAATATTATTATAGGTCAGGCACTGATGCTACTGGGCAAATAGACATAAATAAGCAAAATATGAACATAAAAAATCATATCCTTATATAAAAATTATTTCACAATGGATCGTAATATAAATGCAAAACATGAAATTAAATGCATTAAAGATAGGATAATTTTTCAGGGTTTAGGTATAGTCTGAGTAAGAATTTGATATGAAAAGCATAATCTTATAGCAGAAAAATACTCTCAAATTGATCATTGCTAGTAAAGAAGTGGAGAAAAGTAGTGAAGAAATGAACGAAAGCTACAGATAGTTATCACGGCAAAGTTAAGAACAGTTACTATGAAGGAACTTTTAGTATCTTAACTCTGGTGGTGGATACACACGTGCACATTAGATAAAATTATACAGTAGTATAGACACTTATGTACACATAGATAAAATATTTGATAAATCTGAATACGACTGTCGTATTGTACCAAGTATGTCAGTCCCACACTGTGTGCGAATAAATATTCAAATTCTGATCAAAGACAGTTGTAAGCTTGCACTGATCAATAGGCGGCAAAGTTCAGATCTGAACAAGGTAAGCTGGCTCCAAATTCTCTCCTAACAAGTACAGACACTGTTCCTTACTGTGGGCGACACGCAGCAGAAAATCAGGGCAAGACTTGCATTTCCCTTCTGATTATTCTTATCTGAGTAATTTGTGAAAGTTTTTATTTCCCTTCGCAAGGTGGCATTTTTTTGCAAGAAGTTAGGAGTACACCTTCTGCTACGTGATAGCTCAGAGCTTAAATTCTGCTCTATGTCTTTAGATGAATTGATTACCTTTTCTGAAATTCCTTACTTCTCAAATCTACCATCCCTAAGAAATGTTACATGGTTTAGGTGAGATCACACTTTTAAAAATTTTGTTCAGCATTTAGGACATAGAATATAAGCAATATATTCTGTTCTTCACTTATCCTGTAACAAGAAAGGAATAACAAGTGAACAACTAATTCCTGAATAATATAAATATCTACTTTAAAAGTCATATTCACGCCATGTACTTCGAAGAGCTTTACATTATAAAAACAAATAAAATGTTATTTCATGGTATCCTTGTGAGTCACTAGTTAAGAAATGAAGCAATTCTTCATGGATTGAAATATTTCATTTTCAGAGTAAAATGAGTGTAGTTTAAACTCTATAGACTTATCTGTATATTTTAAAATTTTTATGCTTAGAGCACTGAGAAATTTTTTTAGCCAGTTTGTTGTATTTCAAACTATATATAAAACCAGCACATGGTACCCCATAAATGCATTATTGTATACAGCTATGATTTAATTTTAAAAAATTGTTAAAGAAAAAAATAGAATGAATAAATGGGAATGAAAGTAACATCTCTCAATTGTTTGAACTCCTACCAGGTTCCATGTTACAAATATCACAGTTGCTCCCTCATCATTTCTTTTTGTTTTTCTTTTTTCTTTTTCTTTTTTTTTTTCCATTTTTGACTGGGGGTGGGTTTGAACCTGCCACCTCCAGTATATGGGGCTGGTGCCCTACTCCTGTGAGCCACAGGCACCGTCCCTCCCTCATCTTAAAGCTTTTACTTGATAACTCATTAAACCTTGATTTTTCTTATTGATAAGGAAGAGTTGAAATCTGCTCTTCTGGGGTAATTACTTACCATAATCATTACTTTGTAACATTAGCATTACCATTATTAGTATGTGGTGTCACCTTTCAATACATTTTAGACTTTGTGTTTATCTTTAGATTAGGAAAATGCAGAGATAACAAATAACATCTTTCTGTTTTATTTTAGTTTTCCTTTTTTTCTTCTTATTTCTTTTTGGTTAAAATAAAGATACATACAACTAGTTTACATTGTTTGCATTTGTTAGGAAAAGCCGGTTATATTTGGTTCTTTCAGCCAGGAGGTGTTCCACATACTGCTATTTTATATCCACTAGGTGGGAACTAACTGAGCCCCTGTCCCCCTTCCTCCCTCCTCCCTACTTGAATTGAATTGTGTTTTTCTCATGTGGGCCTATGATTGTTCATTTACTACTTTCAAATAAATCTTGAGTACATGGGATGCTTGGTTTTCCACTCTGAGGTACTTTACTAGGGGAATGTTCTCCAACTATACTCAGGGACCTGACTAAATACAGAGGATGTAAAGTACCCATTTTCTTGGATGGCTGAATAGTACTTCCCGGTACACAGATGCCACAGTTTATTAATCCATTAACGATTTAATAAGGCCAAATTACATGTTAAAAATCATCCACCAAGTAAGACGCAGGACCAAGTTGACAACACAATTTGTGTTCAAGGGATGATTGCACCACCCATCCCGTAAGCTTAGGGAGTGTCTACAACCTAGGATATGAACCACGTAAATGTCTGGACAGGAAAGAGACAAGCTGCCCTGTGAAATTAATAAAAAAAAAATTCTGAAAGGAAAAGCAGGGATGGCAGGACTCCTTCACAGGGAGCAGATCGATATTAAGAAAGAGAAAATTAACAAAATCTGTAATCAACTCTTAAAAACAGTTCGTGCCGCCCTTTGCCTTCTGAAGGATGCACCTGCTCAGGTTAGGAGATCTTTGGCAGAAATGCCCACGCAGTTTCCAGAGTGGCTGTCTATTTGATGTGACTAGAACCCAACACACAGAATAGAAAAGGCTGAGACCAGGATGTAACATCATTTGGCACGTGCTCACAGTCGTGGCCTACGTCCTGTTCACTGAGGCCTCATGCACACAACTGTGCGTGCATCCAGCAGAGACTGGAACTCACGTGTGTGCCAGATGTCCAGCCACACCTGTAGTTCTTTCTCTTCACAGTGAGTGAACATGACAAATACAGATTTATAAAATCCAATTACCAGATTGGACTCTCCTGGGGCTTTATTTAGAATTTGTAAATGTATAAAGCACATTTATATGTCAGACTAGAAAGATCTACACTGTGAAGACAAGTGTAATTAATAGTCAGTCCCCGGAAAGGAGGCATTTACAAGTTCGAGGAAGGAAATAGAGACACCTTCAGAGCAAGGAAGGACAGCCGCAGTGGGGCCCAGGGATGCACAGCAGCATCCTGGGCCTTGTGTGCCACCTTCAGAGGGGCACCTTCTACCCACTCCTGCACCCTTCTGCCCCCCTTTTCTCATCATATTCTTCTGAACCTCACGTGTAGCTCACTTACGAGAGTAGCAGGTTCAGACAGAGCTCATTTAATAAAAGATGTCAATGTACCTTCCATAATGCAGACGGCATCTTTGAGCAGTTAAGTTGAATCCCAGCAAGATTATTCCTGCCCCAAATTGCTTTAGCTATGGTTATATTTATTGTATATTATCACAATCTAAATTACTTTTCCGGGAGGCGCCTGTGGCTCAGTGAGTAAGGCGCCGGCCCCATATACCGAGGGTGGCGGGTTCAAACCCAGCCCTGGCCAAACTGCAACAACAAAAAAAA
>NW_003852457.1:4144197-4145389 GCF_000181295.1 Otolemur garnettii
AAAAAAAAAAAAAAATTACTTTTCCTATTTCATCTTCCTCTGTCCTTAATCATCGGAAGTCTCATCGTCTCATCTCAGGCAGCAGCAATTTCAAGGAAGATTTTTTGTTTTGCATGTGGGTATTAGATTGGTTCTTTCAGGGTCTGATCTTCAGGAGAGCACTGACTGACTTTCTCCTCAGTCACTGGTTCAACACACTCCTCCTGTGACCCGGCCCTAGATGGGGCTCCTAGCTGAGGCCTGAGGAATCAGAGCAGGACGAACATGTTTCCCAGAATAGGTAAAAAGCCTAATCGCGCCCTCCCGTTAAGGAATCTGAGATGTGGGGAGGTAAAGTGCCTCATCATGGCTAAATAATGACACAATTTTTTATTTACGGGTCTCTTTATGTTTTGTCTCTTTACCCCATATTTATATAAAGGATTATTCCTATCTACTAACAGGCAGGAAAACCTCTGAGGGCAGAAATTCTTAAATGTACCCACATATACTGGAACTGTTGGTTGCCAGGTAAGATCGTGCCTCTCTAATGGTTGAAAACCACGTGCACTTCTTTAAATTTTATGCAAGGGTGGGGCGTGTGGCTCACACCAGTCATCCTACACTGAGGTGTGCAGATTGCTTGAGCTCAGAAGGTCAAAACCAGTCTGAGCAAGAGCAAGACCCACCTGTACTAAAACAGAAAAAGTAGCTGGTCTTTGTGGCAGGTGCCTGTAGTCCCAGATTCTCAGGAGGCTGAGGCATGAGGATCACTACAGCCCAAGAGTTTGAGGTTGCTCTGAGCTATGATGCCATGGCATTCTACCCAGCATGACATATGAGATTCTGTCTCAAAAAATAAATAAATAAGATAAATAAATTTCTGTAGGGCACATGTCTGATTACTGACTTCACACAGAAATCCTGACAGTCACTTCTTTACCTGCTTCCCGAGGCTTTTGTGCACTACATCTGGCTTCTAATTGAACTTCTGAAAATAAAATTTTCATTTATATCTGACAACCTATCATACTACCACGTCAACCATAAATGGGGGGCTTTATAAATATTATTTCACTTATCTAGAGTCCCATATGCCTTTCATTACTATATAGGAAAGATTTCATTTTTTTCAAAATAAAACTTTCTCTGAAGCCTCCCTGAGTAACCTCAGAGAAGGTCAGACTCTGCTCTTTTTTTTTTTTTTTTTTTT
>NW_003852457.1:4145410-4173492 GCF_000181295.1 Otolemur garnettii
TTTTTGGCCAGGGCCAGGTTTCAACCCATCACCTCCGGTATATGGGGCTAGCACCCTACTCCTTGAGCCACAAGCACTGCCCTCTCTGCTCTTCTTTCTTTTATTTTTATTAAATCATAGTTGTGTATATTAGTGTAATCATGGGGTACAATGTGCTGGTTTTATATACCATTTAAAATATTTTCATCAAACTGGTTAACATAGCCAGCTGGTGGTAGAGTGCGACAGTTTGGCCGAGGAAACATAAGATCTCTCTGTGACTCAGGCAGGCACAAACCCCTGGAGCATTTTCTCCCAGAGGGAACTGGGTTACAGTCCTGTGGGGTTACCAGTGACAGAGGAGTAAGGTGGGGAAGGAGGCATCAACCTTTCTGGATTAATTCATTTGCTGGGTGGATCTTTCGGGCTCCACAGAGCACCAGAGCGAGTCATACTCGAGCTGTCAGCAGACACCTGCTATCCAGCTGCTGGAGACCTTTCGAACTCTCCCACTTGAGACTGGGTATTGACTGGGACAATTGATTTGGAACTCTTGACTTGAGCCACTCACCCAAGGACTATCCAAAGTGGTATCCTGGGTATGTGGTTGTGGGAAGGTTTGATTTTCCTTTTCCAGTTGTTGCCCATTGGGGGCGAGGTGACTTATTGCTGATATTTCTCCCCAGCTGAGATTTCAACCCAGTGTTACTGATTCAGTAAGATTGGACAGACACCAGCTGAAAACAAGATAGAGCCACTTAACCCCACCACACCAAGCAGGTCCCCAGTGTCTCAGGCCGAAGCACTGTATGGGTCCCTTGCAAAGCTCTGGAGATCAACCAGATAGGACACTCCAATCAGGCTGATGGGGCTCTGCCTTCTTTGTCACATGGTTTTTTTATGTCACACACTTGAGATTGTTTCCATTAGAGCCGCTTCATGCAGAATCCTGTGTGTGGGGTATAGAAATGGGTCCCATCTCTACAATTCAACACCCAATGCTGTAATTCAGTCATGAAACCATGATTACCTCAGAAAGGCTTGATGACCTAAGCTAGCTGTGTGCTAGAAAAAATATTTTTTCTTTTTGCAGCCAAAAGTTAGATCTCTCTGTAATAGTATAGACTTATATTCATTAACTATCCATTTTCTTCCTACAAATTGAACACTGATCCAACATCCATCCTAGCCTACCCATATAAATGTCTAGAATTTCTTGGGGAAGTGCAGTCCTCTTAGGTCCGGTGTGCTCTTTGTCCTCTGGAGAAGGATGAATTACAAAAGTAAGCTATCTTCATTCCTTGTGTGTGTACAAATGTTAAGGTCCAAGTGCACACACTCACACAATATTAGAACATGAATAGGATAAATCCATTTTTTACAAACAACCATGAAACTAAAAGAAATTATTTATAAAATGCCAAAACACACTGGGAAGCTTTTACTTACATTTTCTCCTGAGTTTTAAGGTTTCAGATCTTCCATTTAATTCTTTAACCCATTTTGAGCTAATTTTCTCATATGATGTAGAACAAGGGTCTAATTTCTTTTTTTCATATGTGAATATCTAATTTTTCTAGTAGCATTTATTGCAGAGAATTTCTTTTCTCCATTGTGTTTTATTTAGCATCCTTGTCAAAGTTTAGATGACCATGTATATGTGGATTTATTTCTGGGATTTTACTGTGTTTTGTTGTATGCATATGTTTTTATACTAGTACCTCACTGTTTTGATAACTATAATTTTGTAATACAGTTTGAAATCAAAGCATGTGAAGTTGCCATGCTTAATATAAGTTATATCTCTATTTTCTTATTCATGAATTAAATTTTTAGAGTCAGAATATGAAGTCTAATTCTCCTTTCCTTCTCATATGGTTATGTTCAACCTACTGCCAATGAGCAGGGTTTTTGGTTTTGGACACAGGGTTGAAGCTCTTAAAGTTCCATTCTCTTCCAACTTTTGCACACTAGCTTTGTTCCTATTTTTGAAATTATTATATCCTATCTGCTCTGGCTCAATCTTGCCATTCAATTCTTTAAATGTTAAATGTCATATTCTCTGGACACCTGATCTTGTGTAACCTGGCCTTAATTTTAAAAACCAACATCAAATTTATTTATGAAAAGCATATCCTCTTCTAAAATGATCTCTTTCATATATTCAGTTATAGTCTGTTTCCCATAACTTGAAGCCAACTCCTTGACAACTACAACCCCATAACTGTGCTTATATCTGTTCTCTGGAATACCTGGTTTATAGTTAATGTTCAAAGATTTACTTAATGTAGTATTAGGTTATTAATAATCCATTCCTCTACTTTGAAGAGGAATGCAGTTTCATTGTGGTTTTGTTCACAGGTATCTTTAAGGCAATTGTCAATATACCATAAAGTTTAAAAGCTTAGTTTTCAGAAGCCATATAGAAGTGTGGCTAAGAGATATATTTTATTGAAGGTCACCCAGGGGTTATATTGCTAACTGTCATTTACTCTAAATGGCCACAGGATAACTATTTCATCTTTCTAATCTCATTTTAAAAAATTGTAAAATTAGAATAATTAAAATATGTTTTCCACACTGAGATGTTATATAGAATAAATGTTACAGTATAGAAAAAGTACACAGGTGTTCAGTGAAGGTTTAGTTATGCCAATATTCGTAATATGTATATATATATATATATATATATTTTTTCAAACATTAGACATTAGGTCTATTTTTCTCCAGGACCTTTTTTACTAGAGTTCACGCTTGGCTGAATCTGAAAACAATATGGTGGCTGATTAAGGCAGAATCCAGCTCCTAATGTGTCAAGAGTGCAAATGTCCACTAGTCCTTCCTGCTGCTGGTCAGTGCTTGCCCATGAAGGCTGCATTTTTAATGCATTTGGGAGACTTTCATCCCCAGAAGGCAGCCAGATGCTGCTCTAACTTTGGGTTCCATAGATGTCTTTGGATTATAAATAGAGAGTGTTCTATCTCATTAATTATGGGTTTAATAATCACTTCCTATTGAAGAAATAGACAACTAATTGTGCTAATAAGTTTAAATTGGATTTGTGCTTAGTGAACCTCAGCATTTTATTGTTGGCATGGTTTCAACCCCCAATTTAGCCACTGGAGAGAAGAAAGGCAGCTGGTTTTGTTTGTGTTTGTTTGTATATTTTTCTTCATTCTAAGGTGGTCGTGGCAAGCAGTCCATGAGATGTAGCTTTGAATCTTGGCTCATCCACTTACTGCTAACTCTATGACCTCAGACAACTCCACTTGGAGACTTAGAATTTCCCCATATATCAAACAGAACTAAGTAGTAATTACAGTGAAACTTTTTGTAAGTTTACTACTTGCTAGAGAATTTATGTACATTCACTCATCTTAATCATGTAATAATTCTATTTGATGAAATTGTTTTCTCATTTTACAGATAAGAAAAATGACTAACAGAGAGAATAAGTAATTTGTCTAAAATGACACAGCTGTAAAACATGACATTCTCATGCATGTTCAGGCTGACAGTGACACCTGTCCTGGCCACTCATTCGGTACCTATGAAATGAAACATCCACTGAAAGGATACTTGAATCTAAGAGACTTTGATTAAAAATGTCTGTCCTAGGCAGACACGGTGGCTCATGCCTGTAAACTAACACACTGGGAAGCAATGGTGGGAGGATCCCTTGAACTCAAGAGTTTGAGACCAGCCTGAGCAAGTGTGGGACCCTGGCCACATTAAGAATAGAAAAAAAGGTAGGCATTGTGGCAGGTGCCTATAGTCCCAGCTACTTGGGAGGCTGAGGCAGGAGGATCATGATACTGGAGTTTGGGATTGCTGTGACCTATGACACCAGGGTGTTCTAGTTTGGGTAATAGAGTGAGACCCTTTCTCAACAAAATTAATTAATTAATTATAAAAATTCACAAATGTCTATGCCACCAACTTAGCAAAACTTCCCCTAAGGCAACTGTAAGGCATTAAGTGAGGAGTCACATATGAAAGACATGTGAGTAATGTTCTGTTCACTACAAACCCTCATTATATTTTTGTTTTCTTCCTCCCTCTTTGCCCTGGAAGTGAAGTGGTGCACTGTAAAGTCAGAGGGCTCTAGGAGAAGCATGAGATTCTAGTCCAAGGTCTATAGTGTAAAATCGATATTAGATAGTTCCTCAGTCATACCAAAGAGAACCATTTGAGGACTTGCATATTATGTTCTTACAAAAATACGCATTGTTTCATAAAGATCTCTTCAGCCACACTGTTTCACTTGTGGAATGGGAGACTTATTTAAGTCTGGAGTTATGCTGTGGAGCTCAAAATGTGCCAACGTCCAGCTGTGCACACTGCATGACCTGGCAGTTCTTGTTTGAAAAGACATTGTCAATGCCTCTGGCTTTACTGGAACCAAGTTGTTCTAATACAAAGAGCATAAGCTCACTGTGTCATCCCACATGTGCTGCTTTCTCTACCTCTACTGTCTTTGTTCATTACTCCTACTATTAAGACACCAAGGAAAATCTTCCAATATATATGTGTGACTTTGTCATAATTTGCACTTTTAGGACTTGGTCTCAGTTTTATAGTGGTCTCTAACTTTTCACCTCTTTCCTCCCTTTACAAAATAGAGGTGTCGCAAACACCCACTATTCAGGAGGATAGGGCAAGCACTAAGAAATGACTTGGGAGGACTTGGCTCCTTTGTGGAGCAAATATTTAGTAACAGGTGAATGTCATCTACCCCAGAGGTTACCAATGAGAGGCCCACAGTGAATGATCCCAGCTGGAACATGCTGATTTACACAAGGAAGACAAATGAGGTGATTTTCACATCTTAATTTCAGAAATATTTCAAATATTGCTATATGGGATTTATAAAGACTAGGCAATGTGACCCAAAGTTGAGTTTGATATGACACTTGTCCTTGGACATGGTTTCCTCGGTTCTATTTAGCTTCCTACTGGGGACGGCTAGAAGTCATACAAGTTGTAACTTCCCGAACTCCTGTTGATCCTACTCTTTAAAATTAAAAAAAAAAAATCTAGTTTCCTCTACCTTTACCATCACTTCTTATATTCATAACTTTATCTTTCAGGTACATATTATTTAATAATTAAAAATATGGTTATGTCCATGTGGTTGGTGCCTTCAAGAAGAAGACTGTCCTATCATAGCATACAGCATGGAGGCCAGCCAAGAGTAGGATGTATACACAGAGGCCCTTTTACAGAAGATGATCTCCAAGGTGTCACATGAAGAGCATTGCTCCAATGTCATCTCTTCAAAAATAACCTTGGGTGCTTGAATCATTCAAAATTTATTCTGATACCAGCTGGATGATTAGGTTGAGATCTTATCAATATGAGTGAAAATGAAAGCTTAATAAAACTAAAGGCTCTTTTTCCCTTTATGGTTCATAGAGGAAAGAGAGATGTCTTGAGCAATGACAATCCCAACATATGCATGAAGCTACCTGTATGACATTCCTTCAGAAGGAGATGTCTCATTATGTGCTATCTAAAAAAAAAAAAAAAAGAAAGTCCTATGCTTTTTAGGATACTTATATACACAGGTTGGCAAAACTTGATATGTGTTTTAAGAAAGGAAAAATAAAACTACATTACAGTTACAATAATATATACCTATAACATTTGTTATCTTGTATATTATATCTCTTGTAATTGCAAAAGTCACATGTGACTTGGTTATACATTTTTGGCACCCTCTGTATACAGTAAAATGTGAATAAGAAGGTCAGAAACAACTAGGACTATCAACAGGAAAATAAGAGATAATAAAAAGCTAAATTGAGTTCAAAAATTTGAAAGAATTGGAGAATTGTAGCATAGTAGCAAGGTACAAGGAGCTTGAATCTATTCACATATCTGTTACTCCCTGTTGGCTATGCAGATGTTATGAGTAATATATTGACAAAAATATTTAAAAATCTGTCTTATGCATTGAAATACTATATGATAAACATTATTCTGTTTATCTTTCTTCTCCTCCTCTTCCTTCTTTTATTTTCAACCTAGATAAACTGTCATCTTGTGTAATAATTGACTTTATTTCATTTTTATTGGGAAGGCATTCTGTAACAAAAATAAGTCATCCTATAATTTACACACTACATAGAATTAACCCTTACATTTTAACATTTCAAGAAAAAATAAATTTCTTAAACTCAATAATAAAAACAATTTTAATTCAAGGATATAGCCACTTATATTATTGACTCATTTGTTTTTTTAAACCATTTTATAATATTCAAATTATAAATGCACATACATTTCATTTTTATGTCTGAATTTATTTATCTACCGTCTGTCTGCCTGTGTGTATATGGTAGTGTCTCATTGTACTGGATGTGAGGTAAAAGACACAGAGGGGGAGACAAGGATTGCTCCAAGGTTTGAGCATGTAGTCAGCCAAGATTCTCTCTTTCCCTACTGAAAATGTCCTTCGACACAATTCTCCAAACCACATAGAAAGTGCAACCCTGAGCATGCAATGGATATACTACAGCATTTTAAGCCCAACACATTGGTGCTAGCTGGTAAATATATACGATTGCCAGCCTTTGGGGGTACATAGTTGAATTACACTTCCAGACCTCCTTGGGTTTGGATGTAGACAGTTTTCTCATAAGTATTTCAATTAACAATTTAATACTGTAAAGATTATTTTTTCCTTAATTATAGAATATAGCATATTTAATATCTAAGTTCTGTCATCCTCAGCCTACTCCCATGAAAGATGAGCAAGAAATAATCTCTAAGACATAGTCCGTTCTCCTTCATGGTAATCATATTTTTAAAAGTCACCATAAAGACCATAGCTCCTAGGACAAATATAGGGTTAGGTGTCTGAAAGCCTCTGCTCACATTATAATCATTAATCAATATAAAATATTGTCTTACATGTTCTTTTATTTAAAGACATTCTATTTAATATTCATGGTGGATTAATTAATATTGAACTCATAGCCAATAGAACTATAACTCCTGCATAGATAAAGCTTACTTAAGACACATCATATTTTCCCCAGAAGCCATATCATAATCCATTTCCACTTAGTAACAATATATAACACTACATCACTGTGCTTGGGGATCATTTTAAAAAGTGAAATAATTATACAAAATAAAGAATTACTTTTTCTAAATCTTGTAAGTATGATGTTGGTATTTTAATAGGGATGACACTGAATCTATACTTTAGGAAGTATATACATTTTAAACATGTTGATTCTTCCTAACCCTGAGCATGGTATTCTCTTCCATTAGTTAATATCTTCTGATATTTCTTTTCTTAGGGTTTTTTAATTTTCTTTATAGAGATTCTTCACCTCTTTTGTTAGGTATATATGTAACCAGAAAAAAAAAAATGTATGGCTAAGGCAGTTCTTAGTAATAAAAACCAAGCCAGGGGCTTCGGCTTACCAGAATTTAGGCTGTGCTACAAGGCCATAGTAGTCAAAACAGCATGATACTGGCATAAAAATGGAGACATAGACATTTGGAATTGAATGGAAAACCAGGAAATGAAATTAACATCTTATAGCCACCTAATCTTCATTAAATCAAACAAGAGCATACACTAAGGGAAAGACTTCCTATTCAATAAATGGTGCTGGGAGAACTGGCTATCCACATGTAAAAGACTGAAACTGGACCTGCACCTTTCACCACTCACAAAAATTGATTCAAGATGGATAAAAGATCTAAATTTAAGGCATGAAATGATAAATATCCTCAAAGAAAGCATGGGAAAAACACTTGAAGATATTGGCCTGGGGAAAGACATTATAAAGAAGACTTCTGTGCCAATTGCAACAACAACAAAAATAAACAAATGTGACTTAAACTGAAAAGTTTCTGTGTAGCTAAGGAGAGAACAATCAAAGAAAATAGACAACCTACACAATGGAAAAGGATATTTGCATATTTTGAATCAGACAAAGCTTGATAACTAGGGTTGACAGAAACTAAGATTAATTCACATGATGAAAGCCAACAATCCCATATATCAATGGGCAAGAGAGATGAATAGAACCTTTCCTAACGAAGACAGAAGAATGGCTAACAAACATATTTAAAAAATGCTCAGCATCCATAATTATTAGAGAAATTAAAATCAAAACCACCCTGAGATATCATCTAACCCCATTGAGAATGGTCTACATCACAAAATTTCCAAACTACATATTCTGGTATAGATGTGAAGAAAAGGGAACACTTTTACACTGCTGGTGGGACTGCAAAGTAATACAACCTTTTTTGGAAGGAAGTATGGAGAACCCTCAAAGAACTCAATTAGACCTCCCATTTGATCCTGCAATCCCATTACTAGGCATCTACACAGATGGAAAAAATTCCTTTCACCATAAGGACACTTGCACTAGACTGTTTATTGCAGCTCAATTTACAATTGCCAAAGTGTAGAAACAGCCTAAATGCCCACCAACCCAGGAATGGATTAACAAGCTGTGGTACATGTATACCATGGAATACTATTGAGCCATTAAAAAAGATGGAGACTTTACATCCTTTGTTTTAACCTGGATGGAAGTGGTCACATAATTCTTAGTAAAGCATCATAAGAATGAAGAAGCAAGAATCCCATGTACTCAATTCTGATATGAGGACAATTAATGACCTTGTACATGGTGGGAGTAGGGGAACAGGAGAGCCGAGAGAGGGAATGAGGGAGGAAGGTGGGGGGTCACTGTGTGTGACACAACTATTATTGGGGTGGGACACAATTATAAGACGGACTTTACCTAACAAATACAATCAATGTAAACTGGTTTTTATACCCTCAATGAATCCCCAACAATAAAGAAGTGAAATAATCAAAACAAAAGAAAGTATAAAAATAAAAATATTTTTAGAAATGATCAGGTGGAAAAATAGCACTTTTTGCAATGTGTGACCTGAAATAAGAAAGTAGATTATGGCCTTATTCAACTTTAATTGGGAGTGTTCACATTAAGTAAATCAGCTTTGTTCTGTTCCACATGTATTTATGAGTGACCACCAAAACACTGTATTGATTTCATGTTATAGATAAATTTTAGCAAGTATGCAAATTCATAAATATCAAATTAAAAAATAACCAGGGTTAGCTTCACTTAGATTTGGGGATGTAGGTTAAGTGCAGCAGGAACTCCCGCATCATGACTAGGGTTATAATCTGTTTAATTATAATCTGTGTAATTCTCACAGTAACCCTGGAATACAGAGGAGAAACCAGCTCAGAAGATCAATCAGGATGGACCTGATTCCAGCCCAGGACAGTCTCACTCAGAAACCCAGAGCTTCACTGGTACAACTGTCATGTTCCCATGAAGGACCATCACTCTCTGTGCTGATTTCTAACTGGAGTTCCTGCTTTTATCTCTGTTAAAAACATCTGCTTCATATTGTAAAACCCAGGAGTTACTAACATGGTGCTGTAGGAAGACCCTAATCACATGAAGAAAGGGATCTTCAAAGAAGTTTAGAAATAGTGTTAGTCAGAGTAGACTATTTCAAACCAAGACCTCAATGGTCTCACTATACTACTATACTGTCCTTTAAGCTTCAAAACTGTCTTCCAGTGGAGTCAAGTGTTATAAGATGTACTATCGAGATGGTGGGGAGGCAACAGAGAATTACGTGAGCAAATGCACTGGGGAACCGTGTATGTCGGTGTTTCTCCTGAGGAGTCACAGTACACACCAAGGCATTTTAAACGCAGAAGTTTGTATAAGATTCATATGTTTATTAGTCTTATACAACATTACAAAAATATTTTTAACCTATTATTTTCCAAAAGTAGTTAACAAGATAATAGTTATATGTGTGTACATATATATATATATATATATATTTACGTCCTTATATATGTATTCATATGTATAAATGTTTGATGTATTTGCTAAACCAGAGAAAGGCATACTCGGCAGTATTTGATAACTTTTTGGAAAATGATGTTTCAATATAATATCCTCATTGGATAGATAAAAGATTTGAGAATCAGAAAGATGAAATGGCTTATGCAAGGCCCTAATATTTTTAGCAGCAGAGCCAAGACATGAACCTTGAACTTCTTTTTTTTTTGCAGTTTTTGGCCAGGGCTGGGTTTGAAACCTCCACTTCTGGCATATGGGGCCAGCACCTTACTCCTTTGAACCACAGGCTCCACCCTGAACCTTGAACTTCTAACATAGGTGCAAATGTCTTCCATACAAGGTTGCCCCTCTCAATATCTTTTAATCGCTCCCATGATATGTGTTATGAAGACTGTGGATTTGATCAAGAGTGTTTTCAGGAGGGACCATGAGGTCGTGGTTTTCTTGCAGGTGGGTGATCAGGCATAAACCATCAACTATGGAGGAGAGTGGAGGATGAAAGAATATAAAAAAATGTTTTAAGCACGTATAATACAAACTCCCTGTGTGTTTTATTAACTGCCTTATATATGTTATTTCATATAATCTATAAATCAAGTCTGTAACTTACACTTAATTAGCCCCAGTTTATATATGAGGGTGCTGAGGTTTAAACAGGTTAGACAATATTGTCATTTCTCCCTATAAATAAGTTGTGAATCTAATTTTCAACTTTGGGTCCATATGGAAATTCTGCAGACAGAAAGAAAAAATCAATATACTTTTGAATTTTCTAAGAGTTCGGGAAGCCCCTGCAGTGAAGAGAAAAGCAGAACTTTCTTCAGAAGTTGCTTCTTTGTCTGTTCCTTTTGCCTCTGGACATCCCTCCGCCCTTACTAGGCTTCCCCTCCAGTGTTCTGGCCGAGGCCCTTGCTTGCTACTGGCAGTGTGCTGATTTCTCAGCGCTCAGAGGGCACAGCCATTCCTTCACTGTTTTGCGGAAGCAGGACTAGGAAAGTCTGCATGTCATTTCAACCCCTGAAAACGCGTGTATGGGGAGGAGCTCAGCTGCTTTGTGCAAATGTATTACTACTGGGAAGAAAGTGTGCCTTGAGCCCGACGGCTCTCTCAGAACCTACAAAATGCTGTGGGGAACCAAAATCCTGTCTGCTCTGTTTTGTGCTGCTAAAACAGAATGCCACATGCTGACCAACTTATTGAGAAAAGAAATTTATTTATTTCTCACAGCTCTAGAGGGTGGGAAGCCCAATACTGAGGTGTTAGGATGTGGTGAGGGCCTTCTTGCCGTGCCATCCCATGGAAGATAGAAGGGGGCAAAGCACACAAGCAAACAGGAAAGAAACGTGGCCAGGCTCATCATTTTCATCAGGACTCTCCACCCTGAGATAACTCGGATGGGTCCAAGATAGCACCATTAGTCCACTTGGGAGGACAGAACCATCATGCCCAGTTCTGAAAGGCCCCACCTCTCAACAGAGTTGCACTGGGGGTTAGATTTCCAATACGAGATTTGGAGTACATGCTGAAATCATAGCAAGTGCCAATCTTGTTCTATTCAATACTGCACAGCCATGAGTTCTGAGATACACCAAGCAAGGCACGAAGGTGGAGAATGCGGCCCACCATATGTATCATTTATTTCAGGAGTCAAGAAGATGTCTCATCACCTTTACTGATTTTATATTACTAACAATGTTTGCTTTAGTTTGTAGTTATTCTTATCTGCTAAGTATCTTACAAAGCCACCTTGTCATACCTCTTATTTACACTCTGCTCTAGTTACCTGGAGGTTGCCTGCAGACGCTGGCACAACCACTGAGTTTTGTGCCTTTGCGCCATTCCACATGCTGGTCCTCACTCTCTCTCTCTCTGTGTCTGATGAACTCTTATCCATCTTCTGACTAACAACACTGACTTTGCCCCTTCCTTGTCAGAATTCCCACTGTACTTTCTTCCCTGTGTTGTGAGTTTCTGGTAGGTCATGCATCATGTTGAATCTATTGTCACATCCCCTGTGGCTACCACAGTACTTGATGCAGGAGACATCTCTAGAAGGAATGAAAACAAATATTTCCCAAGGTCACTCAGGACTGTCTAAAACCATATTTCAAGTTCTTTATAAAATACCACACTGGGAATTAAGCTACATCTTACAAAGGCACTTGGTTAAATCTTCCTCTTCATTTAATACCCATCAGCAGTGTTACCCTATCGAGAGGCTTTTTTCTGATCCTCTACTCGGAATGACCGTTTCCGTCCTCCGCCACTCTGTAGCGTCTGACACTGCCATCACATCACACCTTGTGACACATGGAGTGGGCCTTTCTCCCACCTTCACGTCCCATGGTGTGAAATTTCCTTTAGGGCAAATGGTATCATTTTATCACCAATGCACACACACAACACTAAGAGACTTCCCCTACTTATTCATTTGGAAAGTGTCTGCAGGTTTCCTGAGTGTAGGATGTGATGCCAGACAATTGATATGCTGTATTTGTTTTAATCTTCACAACAATCTTATGAATAGGCAATATTACTAGAACCAATTTTATACCCAATGGTACTGAGGCTCAAAAAATGAAATAAAGATTCAAGGACAAATTATAAATAAGTGACATTTGGTTCAAACTTAGGTTTCTTTAATTCCAAAGCATACATATTGTTGTATTTTTTAAATAATATGAACCCTTAATTTATCTATTTTAGTCAATTTTTAAAAATTGTATATCTGTCTACTTATCTACCAAGACGTACATTCTCCCAGAAATCTGAGGCAAGCTCCAGGAATCTTCTGAAAATCAAAATCAAGACCAAAAACACAGAATGAATATACAGCA
This sequence comes from Otolemur garnettii, assembly GCF_000181295.1. NCBI lineage: Eukaryota > Metazoa > Chordata > Mammalia > Primates > Galagidae > Otolemur > Otolemur garnettii. Next base: position 4,158,117 of record NW_003852457.1, read on the forward strand.
CTGGTCCCTCCTCCCCAGCTCATGTATCTGAGAGAGAGGAAAGGAGACGGAATTGACAGTTATTGAATAGTGTGTGATTTCTTCACTCTTCTCTACAGAGATGCTCATTATCCCTTGATCCAAACAGAAGGAGAGCATGATATGAAAACTCTGCTTTACCTCCAATCCCAGCAGAAGGCATTTAATTCTCAGCTCATTTTACAGAATCCACTGACACATCCTTCAATACTTTAATCCAGAGAGATTGCTGAAAAGAGTGTTCACTCCAGGTATCTGGGTCACATGGGAAGTGAAGTTCTATATCCACATATAAATTGTATTTCATGTCTTTTTTCTATTAATGATTTCATCAAACTGCAAAAAAATGTTCAACACATTGTGCCACCAAGCATCTGCTAACTCCGGACACATGCAGACCACTCAGTTCTGGATTTTGTGCATTGTCCCTGTGGATTCTGACGGAATAGGCAGGGTGGAGATTACTTAGTCTGTTTCCCAGAAAAGAAAACTTCGGTTTAGGAAGTTAAAGCAGCCCAGAAGCCCATAGAGAGCAGAAGTGAGTTTCTGACTTGTGTCTTGTACTCTCCAAATCCAGGTTTCTCTCCCCTCTTTTATCTCTGACATTTATACAACTCTGAATTATCTGAAAGGGATGCTATTTTGCAATCAGGTTTGGGGTATCCTGGAAAAGCAACATTCCATCCACTATTTATGGAAACATATGATATGCTGTTCATGAAAATATCTCTGGAACCACCTACTAAAGTAGGTGAAATCTCCAGAGTTTGGCAACCGTAATCGTGAGGAGAAAGGTTGTCTACCAGGGAAAAGAGCAAAAGGCTCTCAACTCAGGCATCACTGACAAGCCAGGCTATAAATTCTTCCCAAATTCAGCATTGTCTCACACTCAAACTAGAGTTTCTCAAACTGTGTTAATAACCTAAAAATAGGTTGCAGAGTCAAGCGCACTTTGTAAAATGTATGCTCTATGTTTTCTGGAAATTTTGAAATTCAGTTGAAATGTGAAACCTACAAGTCATTCAATTAAAAACTATTTAAAGATAATTAGGTTTGTTACAGAATTTATTAGTGTGCCATTTAAATGAGATTGTTCACTCCTGTGTTGCATAGTTTGAGGTAAGTTTCCTAAGATGGGATGTCAGTTACTGCAGGACACTTAAGGTTTTAGAGTTTGTATTTTTCTTCATCTACTTTGGTTTCCCTTAAATTCCATTGGCAGGATCTGTAGTAGTAATCTAGGCCCTGTAAACACCAAGAAACAGAGGGAACAAGTAATAGATTTCTTTCTTGTGTAAAGGCTGTTAAGGTAAAAGAAAGGGTTTTTTTTGTTGTTGTTTGTTTTTTGTGAACTATTGATGGGAACTTTCAAATAGAGTGAATCGATTCATTCTCTTTTTTACCCGACAACACACCTAAGCCCAGGTGAATCCACACGGGGTGATGCGGGGTGACTTCTGGAGGTGCTGCCGTTTGTGCCCTGGAGACACCGGTACTGTCACTCTAGACATCCATGCCATCATTTTAGATTCTAAGGTCCTGCTGTGTGTGGTGGTTTTGAAATGCATCCCCACTTTTCTGATCATCCTGCCCTCCAAACACAGAGCCAGACCCTTTCCCTGGGGTTCTAGCAGGTGTTTTAAATTCTGACACAGAGAACCTGGCAGTTCCCAGTTGAGAATTTCTGCTTTATCTTTCCTGATTCTTGTGAAAAAGGGGACCTGGGGGAGTCTCAGTTCTAATGAATGAAATGTCACAAAAGTGGCAGAGTGACTTCTGAGACTGTCACATGAGGTCCTGGCTCCTCCTGGCACACTCTCTTTCTTACTGGGACCACTTACTCTGGGAGAAGCCAGCTGCCCTGTCATGAAGAGGCCACCCTGAAGGTGGACATGAACCTGGCTGCCAGGACCCAGCCCATCTCAGTAGCAAACCCCCAGCTCCAGTCAAGCCTTCAGAAAGAAACGGAGGAGGGGACCCACATTTTCAAGCAGTGTTGTAATATTAATTTGCATCTAGTATGGAAGTTTTCTAAACATTTAATTCACCATGCTGGCCCCTTAAAGAACTCAATGAACCCTGAAAAATGACTGTCGACTACCATGGCTTTCACCAAGGGCCAGCATTCACCCCACTTCCCAAGCTGGAGGTTGTATGGAGCTGAGGAAGATTAACACGTCTCCAGCAAATGGCATGTGGTCTTATATTGGGTAATGCACTGTTTTCCGTTGTGACTAGGAAATGCTATCAGAAACAGTCGTGTTTGTGTCTGACAGGCAGCAATGTTATTTTACAGGGTTGCCTCAGGACCATATTACTTTACCCACCCTGTGCTACTAAAGTCAGATGGCATCTGAACCCCTAGGACATCTCACAGAGCCTCACAGGGCCCTGTTTCACGGATGGTATCATGCTCACTAGACAGGAAGAACAAAGGTCAGGGGGCAGACTGAGGTGCTCTGGAGGGTGGGAGATAGGCCGACCAGGGGCTGTCTGCTTTACTGAATACCTTACTAAATGTTTAAGGGTATGTGTGAGAGTCTTACAAGATGGTCCTCCCAAAATATAACCTGAATCTTGCATTACCTAACACAAAGAAGATAGAACAGCCCCTGGATGGTCTTTTTGAGTTCTAAAGTTAACACCTGGGAATATTGATGCAGACATACTGTCACCTGGTGACACAGAAGGCTGCCACCTTTGAGTGAGGCCCACAGCAGAAAAGTCCACTGTGGCAGGCCCAGAACACAGAGCATTGATCCCTGACAGCAGAGCCAGGTGAGTCAGCTGGTCCTACTGTGTTGGAGGTGGGACAGTGGTAGGGAAAGGTGAAAGAAAAGTGGGAAGATGGAAAAGCTATAGCAAAGGAAAATGCAGCTACGGCAACCCCAGTGGAACAGTGCAGGGGATTCTGGGAAAAGCCATTCCATCAGCAGCCACAGGAATTGATGCCCTAGTAAAAACAGCTTCTGGCTTATGCTGGGACCCAAGCAGACAGGGAACACTTAATCCTCAGATACCATAAGATGGGGCAAGTCTTTTCTCCTTGTGGCTTGAATAAAATGTGATCAGACTGCTGGGTCCTCTTTCCTTGAGAATGTCCACATATCAGTAGCTCAGGGTCTTTTCCTGGGAGCATTTTACTTTTCTAGAAGAATCCCTCAATATTGTGCCTCAACCTGTAGCAAGAACTTGCTGAGCTACGTGTTGGCTGTGAAGCCTGGCTCTGGAAAATGGGAGTCCAAGAAGTCTGTGTAGAAAATTCTAACTTACAGACAACCTCCACCCTACACTCCTCTTTTAGATCAGGTGCCTCAATACCACCTCATCCTCCAGGGTACTTGGTTTTCTTCTGGAGCCTTTTTAAGGGAAATTACTTCATATATTAAAAAAATGACCCTGTGAAGTCTCTATGCTGTAACTTCCCTTCCAACTTTTCTTCTTTGAAATTGGCTGAAATTTCTTATATGTTATTATCTACTCTTATACCATCTTGGACTTTATGAGGTACCACTTTAAAAATTGGGGGTATAACTTACAGAGATCACAGAAGGAAGGGAAACTAAATGCCCATGTTAAGTCAAACATTTTAAACTGGAACTGCAAAAAAAATTCTTTATTTAGGTTGAACTACCCAATATTAGACAGCAGCACCATTTACATCAATCTTTTTAAATCCACAAAATAACAGATATAAAAAAGGAAGGAAGTGACAGAGGGCTCGATGCTCTGAACTCCCGTCTCCCTAACAAGCCAAACACATGCTCTGGGATGTTATAATATCAGTTTTTACTGAGCATCAGCCCGTGCCACTTTCTTAAGTGTCTTACCATGCAGCATCTGACACTCGTGACAACACGGGGAGATAGATATTAATGTCCCCATTGTACTAATGAGCAGAGTGAAGTCCAGGCAATCTAAGTGAGGGCCCCAAAGCTTTGTTTTTGATAAATGAGAATTGCAAGGTTAATATTCGTGTCTCTTGGCCTCTAGAGGCTGCACTTTCAAACATTTCATTTTTCCTCTGCAGCCTTCAAGGAGTTCCACTCAGGCCATTTATAAGCATCATTGTACCTTACAACACTAAACTTCTGAATAAGGGCATCCTGGTTTCTCCTGAGGATGAGGTGTTTGATTCTGACCCAGGCAACGGATATTTTGTAATTGTCCAGGTGGCCTGAAAAATCACACACAGATATTTAACTGAGGCTTCTTAATTTTACCCCTTAAATTTATAAGACCTGAGCAAAAAACACAGGCTTCCCTGTAATAGACCCAGAGTCACAGGGCCTGAGACGGTAACTGGGAAGTGCTCTGAGACCACAGTGGCCCAAGTCACGACCAAAATCACTCCAAGCACAATTATTAGGCCTGCCTTGAGGACTGGGCATGAGCTTCAACATTGCTACTCCAGGGAAAGATACATCCCATCACCTTCTGGGGCTGCCTTAGAAAGCCAGAGGCCTTTTCCTTTAAGTTTTTGAGTCTTTTTTTTTTTTTAATATTTTTTAAACCTTGCCCGAAGTATCGATTTAGATATAGGACATGAGTGGCCAGTAAGCTGGAACAGTCTTGCTGATAGCTGAGACCGTGTCCTATAGAGTATACATCTGAGAAGGGCAGCCCACAGTGGACACATGTTCCCCTGGAAAGAAAGAGTTGGCAAGGTTGGGTTGCTCCCAACAGGACACAGGGTAGGGAGGCAGTAAGACCAGAGGGTTGTGACACGACCTCCTGTCATGAGGTCCCTGCTCTGAGCTCCCCTGTCCAGTCTGAATAATTTAGCTCAGGCTAGTTTATAAGGGTCTGCCTTAATCAGACCCTCATCTTCAAACCATTTTGTTTGCCTATGACATTGGTCTCTTGGCCTCACCCAGACAGACAATGTCTGGTGGTGTTTGGGTGTTTTGGAACCCCTAGGAGCTGGGCCCATCCTATGCTATCTATGGTGGGTGCTGGCAGGTATGATTGTCAGTGGTCAGAGATGTTCTCATTACATTTCCATTATTGATTTCTGGTCCTTTCTGGTTGAAAAACATCATCTGTCATATTTCAATTTCTTTTTTTTAATTCTTGCTTTACCATCCAAGATTAATCCTATCTTGGTACAACTGGGTATCTTAGTATATAATCCCTCCAAATGAATGTGTTTGCCTTTATTATTGGATGGATGCTGATCCAATACAATACTTAGATTTACTGGGGGTATCCAGAGCTCAGAGAAATTCCATGGCTACACTAATTCCGGCTGTCAGCAAAGCATCCTCCCGACACCAAGTGAATGTGGGAACAACTGGACTGAAGTCCAGAGATGAGAAAAAGATGCCACATGAAGAGATTTTAAAGGATTAGTGGGAGAGAAATTCGGGCAGGAAAACCCTTCCTGGAGTCTCATAATAAAGTATCTCTGCTGAGATGTGGCGAGATCTATACATCCTTCTACACAGATCTATGGAACTAACTTTATCACTGTTCTTGTTCTCTGAGATGATTCATTCCCTTATCAGTGATTTATAGTAACATTCCAAGTGCTAATGGCCAAAATCCAGAGGTGAATATAAAATTGGCAGTTTCCTGGAAGACCTGGTTGATGTCTATTAACCAAGCCAGCCCACATGGCAGGGGCTGGCTAAAACATGAATTACAGCAGAGACTGTATGATCTGGGACCATAGCTTTGTCCAACATCAGGAAATACTAACGGATGTATGTCTTGATTAATAAGATTTCTTTCCTCTGGATATTACAATCTAAACATGCTTTTATCTTCTTTTTAAATGAAGAAGTACATTTCTCATTTAGATAGTAGGAATCTGACGTTATCAGCAGCCAAAGGAAGCAGCTGTGGAGCTGTGCAGTCATGTCCTCATTCCCTTGGTTCCAGTAGCATCCACCATCACTGAGCTAGTTGGAGAAACTTCATGGGCATAAAGCTGTGCTCTATATTCAGACACTATTGATTAGTTTTCTTTTTAACCGACTTCATCAATCCAGCTTAGAATGGGTATTTTGATAATTTCCATAAAATAATGACAATGATAATAGTAACAATAATAGTAATAATTTAAATGTATTAGTTACCATTTTATAGTATACATACATAATCTTTGACCAGGTACTGTATATACTAGGAATATGAATAGTAAGCAATAGAAATCAACTCACTTAAGCAAAAAAAAAGATACATTTTGGGTGGCACCTGTGGCTCAAGGAGTAGGACACTGGCCCCATATACAGGAGGTGGTGGGTTCAAGCCTGGCCCTGGCCAGAACTGCAAAATAATAATAATAATAATAAATAAAAAAGATATTATTCAAAAAAATATAATTGAAAAAATATCAAGATGTCAGAGAATTTTAGGGGATGCTGCAGTTTGAAGATGACCTTGATATACCCAACCAAGGTCAGGTCACAGAGCTTTTGCTGCTGTTCTGCTCACATTACTGCCATTGTCACCACTGGGATTACAGCCCATGGACACTTACCCATACTACTGCCTGCCACAGTCATGAGCTTTACATCTGTCCGTTACTGATGAAATTTTTAAAGTGGGTGAGAACATCTGAATTGATTAGAATAGACTACATGTCCAAATAATAATTTCTATGGTACTGGGATGGAAGTAAATCTTTCAACATCATGACACCTGGTGAGAAATTTTCCCATATGGGAGGGGAAATTACACTCAGAAGTATTATTATCTGGAATCCTCAACATTTTTCAGAAGTAGAGACTGGCTTATTATAAATATCTCTAAAATATCAATCAACACATTGAATCCCACAAAGGCATAAATGTATTCATGATCTATGTATATATGACTTAATAAAAAAAAAGAAATCTGAAATTACTACATATATTACTGACTCCAGCACCAGATACATAACAATTTTTTTTTTTTAATTTCTCCCCTCAAGTCATCCCTTTCCTGATAAAGGTAGTGGATAGTGAAACTTTGTTCAGTGAAAAATGATGTCCATATGGAAAAGACTATTGCTTGTAACTGCATTGCTAGTTTAATTGTATGACCATTTGGAATCTTATACCACTGTGATCAAGAGTGTGGAGACTGACACTGCTGTCTAGGATTTAATCCTGGCTCTTTCAGTGCTGTGAGATTTTGGACAAGTTATTCAATTCTAAGTGCTACAATTTCCATATCTGTAACACAGAGACAAAATAATAAAACCTACTTCATATAATTACTGGGAAGATTAAATAAGTTGTATATGTCAAGTTCTAAAGGAAACATGATTTTGAAATCTCATAAAGACAGGGTGAGGGCTTGATGCATTCAGATTTGAAACTTACTAATCACAGGCAAAAATAGTACACCAAGAAGTAGCATAGGGAGACAAGACAGCCCTTTTGACCAGTGGGCAAAGATAGCCAGAAAGTACCAGGCTAAGGGCAGTCCTCATAAAAGCAGATATGAGATGAATTCATGTTCTCAGTTTCGCTCCAGGATGAGAAATGTCCCACTGGCTCTAATAGCTTGTAAGAGCCATCACTTTCCTTTAATAGTAAATCAAAGAAATACAAAAAAAAATCCTTCCTCCATGGAAGAATTTCTTAAAGGTTAACATATTATTTTATTTTGTGATTCTGGTGACTAAAGACATACGCATATACATAATTTAGTTTCAGTCCCCAGCAGTGGCAAAAATGAGGCTGTTTGAAGATAAAAATACAAAATATATTAATTTTTAGGGAAATTGTACAATTCTATCTTCTTTTCAGCTTGGCCACTGGGTGTGTAAAACCTTTAGACTGAAAGCAAATGAGTATATTAAAGAAATAAAAACAGGTTCCGTTTGTTGCATCTGGATGTGACCGTACATGTCACATGTCTTACCATATTCCTGGGACCTATAAAGATAATGATGCCCAGAGAATCGATGAAATAAATAAATGATTCCGGAGACCTAAACTTTGCTTGACACTCAGGAACTAGACAAAACCGAACGTGCAGACACGCTAGTCCTTTCTGACTGTCACATCCTGAGTTCCAAAATTTATCTGCGAGACAATTCCTGCTTTTAATCACTGTTTGTTTGCCAGAGACTTTTTATGGTCCAGTCAGCTCCCTTTTCTTCTGAGAATTGTCCCAAAGATGTCTGATAAGACTTTCAGTGGACTGGCTCCTGGACACTGCCCAGCTTGGGAGTAGAAATATGTCTACTGGTGGGAGTATGAAATTCTTACAGTCACGTGCCCTTAGCTGAGGCAACCCCAAAAATCCCTGAAAATTCTGTTGTAATTTAAACAATGGAAGGATGTTCAGCACTGCCCCCCACAGTGAAGGATTCAATTACAACTTGAATTTTACCTGAGAAATGAAAACAATGTAACCTAATCATTTATGCCCTAATACTCATCGGGAAAAAACAAGCAAACAAATAAACAAACAAAAAAACTTCTTCCTTCTCTGAAGTTGTACTTTAAGAAGAAAATTATTAGAACTTTCTTTGGCCACATTTTTCCTGGGTTTGGAAGGATTTTACCAAAAAATAAAGATATAATGTGCAAATTAGGTGATAATTTGGATTAAGCTATTTCTGACGCTGTCTGTGACTCTCATTTCAGTTTTGTGAGCTAATACCCTTAACTCATTTCAGTTATATATTTATTTAACTCTGATTCTCTGAAACTGCAGCCAAAATCTCTCTGGATAATGTAATTGAATAACATAAAGAACATGCCTTTGAGAGCTGAAATTCAGCCTCTTGACAACATGACTAATGCACAAATGACCTGTAATATATTAGAAAAAATTATTCACGTATGTTTACAAAATGACCTCCAATATCTCTCTGAGTTGTCTAAAATGGTGACTGTATATTTCAACAGATTTCCATTACTTGGATTTATACCTAATCTTTTCTATTGAAGGTTAAGATTTCTTTGTAATTAAGAAAGATTAAGATTTCTTTGTAATTTCTTGGGAAAGTTAGTTTGTTTCTTTTCAACTTTGATATCTACAGTGTTAGCACAATGCTTATTGTCTGGCAGACAATAACACACAATACATTAATGTACTAAAAATCTGCCCACATTATTGGTTTTTTGAAGGTATTTTTCATAGGCTCTATTATGTGATGGGATGACAACTGCATTAATTAAAGTCACTTTACCATTTTCTCTGTTTTCCTGAGTATTCCACAGCCAGATACCATGCTGACAGCTGCTCTCCATTGAAGTGCAAAATATTCCTGCACCAAGAAAAAAAAAATATTCCTGCACCGTCATGTTTACCTGGCTGAAATCTATTGCCAACACAGAAAACATCACATCATAAACCCTCAGTCTCTCTCTTATCTAGAACACTTCAAATCAAGCAACTAATTAATTAATTTGAAAATTTCAGCCTTCTAGCCCTCCCACCTTATGAAAATCCTGGATGAGCTCAAGTCTCCCAGACCTTCTCAGTGTGACCCAGGTTACTGGTCCCGAGGGATGCTGAAATACTGAGTGCCTTGCACACTCCCAGCTACTCAAGCCCACAAGAACATTGCTGTGCTCATCTGTTGGCATTTCATATGATTTCCCCTAAGCCTTCTTCCAACCAGAGCCGTGCTTGCCACTCTTGGTTGGTTCTTGAGTACAATCTCTTCTCAAACAGGCCATTGGGAAACCCAATGAAGCTCTTCATGGTGACAGGTGGCAAGGGAGGAGGGGAACTGCCAGCGTGTCTTACCAGACCCCAGTTCAGAAAATGAACAGTGAAATGCCTCATAGTCAGTCCTTGGAACCCTGCCAGGGAGCCCTGATAGTTGAGTGTGTGTACATGCTCTGGAAGCAAACTGGGGAAGCCCACAGAACAGACAGAAATTACAGATAGACAAGACTACGGAGAGAAGCAGTCAGGATGGAGAATGGCTGGATTTTGTACTGTTTTGTTCCAGAGACTGCCACCTGATTTGTTGCTGCTGCGAAAGTTTCAGCTGAGCCAATCAAAACCAGATTGGCCAACATCTGATGACCGTGGAATTCCTATCAATGTTCCCCAGCTCTTCTAGTTAGGGAAGCAAGATCACAGAGAAATTCCAGAAGGAAATGTGTGCAGTGAGATGAGGTTGAAGGAAGGGTGTAGCCACTCTGTATTGCAAGTCAAAAAGAATCCAGCAGACTTTAGAATTTTCTTTTTTAATTTCGACAAAATGATTTATTTGTAAGACCTGAAGCAGAGACACAGAAAGTTGTCCAAAACATCTGTTAAGGGTGATTTCCACATCTGAGAACACAGGAAGATGTGCTGTGGGGTGTAAGCAGTGGGAACTGGGAGTCACTGCAGAGAGGGCCAAGGACATTCAGCTTGGTGATGTCCCTAAGCCAAGCACCTTCCTACAGGCGGTGGATGTGCTGTTTGCCCATCCCCCTTGGTTGAGCATAGGTTGAAAAGAATTTCTATAAAGCTGTGGGATTGCTTCTCAGACACGAGTACTATGGGTCCTTGTCTTTTTGGTTTATTTGACCATAATAAACCAAAATGAATGTATGAAGTTGCTGAGGCAGCCAGGGGACAGATTTCCATCTGGCCTTATTTCTGGGAAAGTGTCCTGGCTCCTCACCCTTACTAAAACAATTGAACAATCACAGAATCTTATTTAGATGTCATTTTTTGTTTTCCTCCTCTATCTGCTTTTCATTTATATATTCTCTCTACTTTTTCCACTGATTAAGAAATATAATCCTTAGAGTAGAACATATGGACCAACCTTAGGGATCCTGTTATTAGGCAGGCTGGGGTTGGTGAGAGAGACCCAACCAATGTGAGGGGCAGGATGGCAAAGTGTGAGGGCACAATAGTGAGATTCAGAATTAGAGGAACAAGTAGGCTGAAGCTCTATCTTTTGGTCTCCTTCTGAGTACTCTGGTGAAAGTAAGCACCCCCTCTGTACCCCCATCCCCCCCAAATATCCTCAGCCTAATGACCCCCCAGGGCCTGTTAACACATTATTATTGTCAGGCAGAACAGACCCCTGTCGAAGAAAGGATGTGGGCTCCTCAGTTACACAGACTTGAGACTAAGTCCTAAGCTCATGTGTGTACGACTAGCACATCCTTTGGCAAAGACTTTTTTTCACCTTTTTAAAAAACTATTTGGAGCCTCTGAGCCTCATGTCACGACGGGGAAGGCAAGGATACAAGTCTCACTGGGCTGGTGTGAATGCACTAGGTATTTACGTACTCACTAGGCTCCCTCCCTAGATTCCCGCTACTCAGAAAATATTCCTAAGTGTCTTTTGTATGCCTTAAATCTGGCACTGTTGGGGCTTAGTAGGCCTTTGTTGAATAAGTAGGGGTGTGGCAAGGAATCAGGAAGTAAAAAGAAGGGAAGGGCTCATGTCTGTGGGATGATGGGCTGTGGAAATGCTTCAGCGAGATGGATTTGAGCGAGTTTGAAATAAAACAGTCCACAGGTTTCTGCCTCAGTCCGCTCTCCGTTGTGGTGCAGGACTGATGCAAGTAGCTTGCAACCCCTGGGCATCTTTATGTCTCCCTTGTTCATGCATTATTTCTGTTCCTCAGAATCTTTCCAGTCCACATGCTTATTTACAAGAAAGGGAAATGGTGCTCCAGGGAATAAACAACTTGTCAGGAGGGAGGCAGTGGGGATTCTGAGTCAGCCTGTCCTATTTCAGAGGCTCCTGCCTACCCCTCTCGAGCAGGATCCATCTGAGCAGAGATGAACCCAAAGGGCCAGTGCGGAAGTGGGTTTATAACAAGAGGTGTGGGAATTATTCACCCTTAGGATAGGAGGCTGGACACGTCCTCAGGTTCTGTGAATGCTCATTATGCTCCTCACTCCCTTCCTGGTCATTTCACCTCTGCCAACAGGGTCCAGGTCTTGCTGCTGCTGATGGGGCAGGGGCTTGTGGCGTCTCCCAAACCCAGCTGCTGCTGTGCAAGGAACTAAGGAGGTCTCTTCTGGCCTAGAAATGACCTGCCTGTTTTCTCTTCTTTCCTGAGACTATAGGGAGCCACATAAAAATAAGAAAATGTGTCTCAGGAAGGATCTCATTTAATAAACTACCCAGATCCTTCTTGGTTTGAAAGAGGATAGCACTTTGAAAATCAACTGCCTCTGCATATACCTGCCCTGCTTCTTGTAATTCAAGAAAATCCTAACCGAGTTGGTCAGACCACGCCTGTGGTTCATCTTGCAAGAATACATGTGAATCTTCCTAAATGTAGAATATAAATGTCTTAACACAATAACTAAAAAAATGACATGAAGGCTATGTTAACCAGTTAGATGAAAATATTTCAAATTGTATATAGAACCAGCACACTGCACCCCATGACTGCATTAATGTACACAGCTATGATTTAATTAAAAAAAAAGGAAAATCCTAACCAAACCACAGCTTTGAACATTGTTGGTTTAATCTGCTGCCAGTCACATTTTATCTGTATGTCCTCACACAGGAAGGACATGACTTCTGTGGTTCTGCAAAGAACATTCCTGTATGTGATGTCATTCATACAAAATATGGCGGTTCCATACTGGGATTGAGTACACTGGATGCTTGTTCCCATTCTACTGCATGCCCATGGGAGGAAAAAGCACACTTAAATTCAAGTGGGGGAGAAGGGAAGGAGGGAGGGAAGAGGGGATAAGGGAGGAGGTGTTATGAGCTCTCACCCAATGGTGGAATGTTGGGTTTTGGGCTCACCTCTGGGGAGAAGGGCTCAACTACAACTTGGACGTTACCTAACAAATGCAAACAAGATAACCTAATCATTTGTACCCATCTAATAAAAATAAAGAAATATATCCTTTGTGGGACAAAAAGCTTTCTCTGTTGATTCATTAGAATTTACTGCGAAAAGTATTTGCCTCTTCTCTAAGCCTATTCTTTCTCAAAGGGAAAAAATTTCAGGAGTGAAATGGGCTCACCCAGAGCACAGAAGGCACAGTCACAGATGCCACAACATTGACTAGAAAGAATATAAATGGAAATCGGGTTGTGGGGGATTCACCTGTGCTGCTCCTACTAAGTGAAATGATGGCTTTGGGCTGAACAAGGGTCCTGGGAAATATGGGAAGGAGCAAAAGTAAGTATATGGGTGTCCGTGTGTGTGTGTATATTTCTATATATGCATATATAAAAATATATATGTATTTATATGTTTACAATGTGTGTTCATGTATATATATGTATACATATATACACACATATGTATATACACATACATATACACATGTATGGGAATTATGCACCTAAGTTAGGGAAGATTGCACCTTAAAGAAAGCATATGAAGAAAATTATATAGATATATATATATAGATTTCTTCATGTGCTATATATGAATGTGTGTACGTGTGTATATATGTATACATATACACACATATGTATATATACATATACACACATATGTATATATACATACACACACATTCATATATAGCACATGAAGAAATCTAATGAATGTGTGTACGTGTGTATATATGTATACATATACACACATATGTATATATACATATACACACATATGTATATATACATACACACACATTCATATATAGCACATGAAGAAATCTATATATATATATCTATATAATTTTCTTCATATGCTTTCTTTAAGGTGCAATCTTCCCTAATTTATATAATACTCTCAGCTTCAAAGTTTCAAAAAAATACTTCCCTAAGTGGTGACTCAAATTATTTCCATACATAAGATTTTTATGGCATCATTATTCACACGATGTTGAGACCATGTGCCGAGGGTTTAATCCAACTTATTTTAATTAATCCAAATAACAATAGAAGCATTAGTCAACATGTACTGGGTGTTTATTTTGTTTCAGGCACCGTGACATTACCTATATACTTAATCTCATTCAGTCTTCTCAAAAACACTGTGAGTCAGAAACTGTTTTATAGATGAGGATGCTGAAGCCTCGGTGCTAAGTGACTTTCTTTCTTTCTTTCTTTTTTTTTTTTATTAAATCATGGCTGTGTACATTAATACTATCATGGGGTACAGAGTGCTGTTTCTACATACAATTTGAAATACTTTCATCCAACTGGTTAACATAGACTTCATGTCATTTTCTTAGTTATTGTGTTAAGACATTTATATTCTACATTTAGAGAGATTCACATGTACCCTTATAGGATGAACCATAGGCATTAAATGAACAATTTATCTCAAAACTTCATGTGGCAGGGGGTGGAAATACAGTGTGAGCCAGCCAGCCGAGGTTCCCGCAGGCAGGCCCCAGTGGAGGGTCCCGCCCACAGGCCTCCAGATCTTCAGGGAGACAGACAGTGAAACACCAGGGAAGTGAAGGTGAGTAATTTCATGCCGGGGGTACTAGAGGGAGCTCTGGGAGTGCTGCAGCCAGCCAAGGACCAAACTGGGGTCCTGGGGTCAGATAGATCACGAGTTTACTTCACACCAATTTTAAGACTGGCCAGTCACACCCAAACTGTGCTTGCTGGGAGCAACACCACCACAGGACCATTCATACAGACATGATGGAAAAGTTCTTCCCTGGAGAAGACTCAGGGGTGGCCCCATTCTCTGCAAATAATTGAGTAACAACTGTATATCCTTGCACCTTGCTAGTTTTGAGAAACAAGACAAAGGACAAGTGAGTTTCCCTTCAATTTTTCAGTTTATGATCCAGCGAAAAACAAAACCCTGAATGAAAAATAAATCACGGTAAGGTTGATATCTAGGATGAGCATGACATTCTTCACCAAAATTTAGGTATTTCTAAGAGACAATGGGAGCCATTTATTTTGCTGGTCTCCCTGAAACTGTCCCAGGGAGAGCTAAGCAGGCAGTCACCCTGATGCTGGTCAGCTTTGAGGGCATCAGTGAGATGCCAGAGAGAGAACAGCCAAGGAAATGGGACTTAGCAGAGCTGGCCACTTCCTGGCCGTGGCCAAGAAAGCTCTCACCCCACAGCTGTGGACTTGCCTGCTCTTGGTAAGTGTGTGTCAGATGGAGCAGAATGCTGCATGGGGTCCTGCTGCAGGCACGGTGTGTGCTCTCCTGGAGCAGGAGCGGGAATGTGCGCCCCAGACATGCAGGAGTACTGACACCCCGTCTTCTGGCCACGACTGGCTCAAATATGAAGTTTAGGTTTTTTTCCTGAGGCAAATGAAGTCATTTGAGAATAATAAACAGGTATGTAACATGGCCTATTTTGTCCTTAAAAATATGTCTGTCTGTGGGAAGTTAGTGGATTAGAAGAGCCCAAACAGGACCACGGGAGGACCATCAGAGAGCACGGCAGTGTCCCAACTGGGAGGTGGCAGGGGACAGAAGGGAGCACTGTCTGAGGGCACTGCAGTGTCCCAGCTGGGTGGTGGCAGGGGATGGAAGGGAGGACTGTCTGA
>NW_003852457.1:4173911-4189797 GCF_000181295.1 Otolemur garnettii
GTGGTGGCAGTGGACAGAGAGAAGACCGTCTGACAGCACTGCAGTGTCCCAGCTGGGAGGTGGCAGGGACAGCAGTGAGCAGAGGGAGACGAGGTTCTCCTGTTTAGGAGGGAGACCTGCTAAAGTTTACTGGTTGGGTGTAAAGAAGTGAGGAGAAATGCAGGTGATTGAGAAACGTCACCTGTGAAAAGGAGGGACATTCATGAGCTCACTTGGTTGAGTCCAGAGCACTGAAAATGTCCAAGTTAAGTTGTTAACAAGAAAGCAGTTCAGACATGAGGAGAGGATTTGAACTAGAGACACAACTTCAGGAGTCATTATAATTTCAATGTAATTAATGTGTATGAGTGAAAGAATTCCCCTGATTTAATTATCAAGAGACATAAATAAGACCTTCAGAAATACTTATATTTCAGTATATGAATAATATATACACACATATGTCTGTGTATATATACAATATACACACATACATATATATAGATACATATATACATTTCTGAAAAGGAATATCTCAGGGGCATAGGAAAATCAAAAAGAAAACTAAACCTTTCCTACCTCCCACAGGAAAGCAGACAGATAGGCAGGGAAAGAAAAAAGATCTCAAATGAAATAGTGGACAGTGATAACCACTTGTTGGTACCATTTTTATTTACTCCTGTTTCTCTCCTTCCGTTATAGTCATGCATTTACTAGAAGGGAATCCCTTAAGGACAGAGGTCCCCAGGGACCCATCTGTACCCATCCTGTACAGACAACCACGTCTAGCTCAAGGCTCCTGTTGGATGAGCATTTGTTATCAGATGGATGGAAGGCAGACTCACGGAGAATGTTTCTCTGGCAGTCTTGACTCCCTGTGCATAGGCAGCCTGAATATGGTGGTTGTCTCCATTAATTTTAAGACAAAATTAATTTTGAGTGAGTACAGGATGAATTGAAAATAGCAAGCTCTAAGGAAAGAAGCTTCCACCTCGCCTCACTTTGATGAGTTGGGAAAGAAATTGAACAAGATAAAGGATTTTCTACTCTCAGCCAGAATATGCCAAAATCCATCTCTCTAAAGCAGGTCTTAATCACAGTCAAATTTCTGCTTAAAGTAGATTAAGGTTACACAAGCCTCAGGGCTTCATTCAACAGAGTGAGAGCAAACTCTTTCTGTCTCTTCTGAGTTCCGTCTCAATTATCATCAATGTTGAGTTATTAAGGCAACAATTTTGTACTTAAGTATCTTCTTGACAGGGCCTTGCCTCCCTTGTAGCTGGAGGAAGTACGGAGAAGCACCAGTGGGCCCTAAGCATGAGTCATGGGATGATTTTGGGAAAGTGATTCTGTCCCAGCAGAGTGACAATACCCTCAGTGCCTCTCTCTCTCTCTCTCTCTCCCCCCCCCCTCTCTCTCTCCTCTTGCTCTGCTATATATGAAGCATAACAAGAGATTCTGGAAGGTCAATAGGATCACACAGCTGCTAACATCATTAATTTGCAGCAAACAAATCAGAATTTGTTTTTCTACATTTTTCTTGTATGGAAAATGTAAACTCTTGTTTAGTTGATCTACTACTGTGTTTTTTTGTCACCTGCTGATAAAATCACTGTTACCTAAAAGAGTAGACCTTCCAATTGGAATCTACCCTCCTCTCCACAATTATTACAACCATCTACGTATATGAAGATTTAGTTCAAATACCACTGTTTTCATCAAACATTTCCCTTAAATTGACATCAATTTTTCCTGACTCTCTTTTTCCCTGCCTCTCTATATATTTAACTCTTGAATGTCTATATCAATGTTTGTCAACCTTTTTTATATCACAGGTCACTTGAACCTATATTTAAGCTTCTGTGCCACATATTAATTATGTTGATCAAAAAAAAGAATATAATTACTGGGCAGTGCCTGTGGCTCAAAGGAGTAGGGAGCTGGCCCCATATGCTGGAGGGGGTGGGTTCAATTCCACCCCCAGCCAAAAAAAAAAAAAAAAAAGAGTACAAACCAGAATATACTTAGGGTGCTTTGAATGTCTTTTGAAGATAATTTTATTTAATTTTTTATTAAGACATATATACATAAATCATGAATACATTTATGCTTTTGTAGGATTCAATGTGATAATTATTTGTACAAATTGGAGTACTTACATCCTACTAATTAACATAAGTTTCCCCTCATTTACTTAATCACAGTGTTAGGACATTTGTGTTCTATACTTGATAGATTTGACTTGTACCCTTGTAATATGCTCCATAGGTGAGGTCCCACCATTAACCCTCCCTCTATTGAACCACCTCCCTCCCTTCCCTCCTTCATCCTGGGCTATAGTTGTGATTCATCTCTCATATGAAAGTGTGAGTGATTATAAATTGGTTTCATAGTAGTACTGAGTACATTAGATATATTTTTTTCTATTCCTGAGATACTTTACGAAGAAGAATATTTTCCAGCTCCATCAATGTAAACATAAAAGAGGTAACATCTCCATCATTTTTTAATGCTGCATAGTATTCCATGGCATACATATACCATAATTTATTAATCCATTCATGGGTCAATGGACACTTGGGCTTCTTCCATGATTTGAGCTGGAATGAATTCCTATTATGAATTGAGCTGGAATGAATAATCTGGTGCAAATACCTTTGTTGCCAAGTGATTTTTGGTTTTTTGGATACACACCTAGTAGAGGAATTGCAGGATCAAACAGCAATTCTACACTTAGATTCTTCAGTGTTGTCCAAACTTCTTTCCAAAAGGAATGTACTAGCTTGCCACCATCAGTCACAGTGTTCCCTTTTCTCCACATCCACACCAACATCTGTAGTTTGGGGATTTTATGATGTGGGCTACTCTTACTGGAGTTAGATGATATCCCAGAGTGGTTTTGGTTTGCATTTCTCTGGTGATTAAATATGATGAGCATTTTTTCACGTGTCTATAGACCATGAGTCTGTCTTCTTCGGAGAAGCTTCTGTTCAGGGTCTCTTGCCCACAGTGAAATGGGCTCACTTGTTCTTTTCTTATTAAGAAGTTAGAGTTCTTTGTGGATTCTGGTTATCAGACCTTTGTCAGAAATATAACCTGCAAAAATCCTCTCCCATTCTGAGGGCTGTCTATTTGCTTTACTTACTGTGTTCCAGGCAGTGCAAAAGCTTTTTAGTTTGATCAGATTCCAGTAATGTATTTTTGATGTTGCTTCAATTGCCCTGGAGGTCCTCCTCATAAACTATTCTCCTAGGTCAATTTTTTCAACTGTTTCCCCTTCACTCTCTCCAATAATTTTTATAGTTTCATGTCTTAAGTTTAAGTCCTTTAACCAGTGACAGTCAATTTTTGTTAGAGGAGAGGTGTGCGTCCAGTTTCAGTCTTCTACAAGTCACCAGCCAATTCACCCAGCACCATTTGTTGAATAGGGAGTCTTGCCCCCAATTTATATTTTTGATAGGTGTATCAAAGATCAAATGATGATAAGTGTCTGGTTTATCTCTTGGTTTTCAATTCTGTTCCATACATCTACATCTATTTTTGTGCCAGTAATTAATTTAATTGATATATATTTTTAAGTTTTGCAACACAAAGTTTTTCTACAATCCTCTCATGGGACAACAGTGTGCCATGGTACACTGGTTGAAAATCATTGGTCTATATAAATGTATATGTTGTTATTTACAAATCTGTTTATAAACATAGAGGAATGCCATCACGTTTGCTATGTTTTATGGGATGGATAAGTGAACATTTTGTATAAAGTGCCAGAGAGCAATATTTTGGGTTTGTAGGGGTACAGTTTCTGCTGAGCTATTCATTTCTGCCATTGTAGCCTGAAAGTATAGACAGCATGTAAGTGAACAAACACTGATATGTCCCTGTAACACTTTATTTATAAAAACAGATGTGAGACCACATTTAGCCCCTGGACCATAATTTGCCAATCTCCATAACAGAGATTTATAATATGCCCTTGAATATTCAGAAAAAAATTGCTTAATGAATAAAAAGTGGATGATAATAGACAACGCCTCTCCTCTGCTCTCATTGAGTGCGTGTCAGACATCGGTCCTGAAATAAGTAAACAGCAGGTGATGGGAACAGTGATGCTCACAGCACAGCACTTTCCAGAGCGGTGGAGTCAGAAATACTTGCAGTCCGTAAGATGTATTCAGGCCATAGGAAATCCCATTGAACAGTATAAATCACAAAGCTTAAATGGAAGCCTTGGTTCAGTGTTAATCCCTCTGAAACACTCAGTAATCTTCCTGCTCTAAAATAAATACTTTCTTAACAGACAGGCAAACAGAAAATGAAGCCAGTCTTTAAGAAAGACATATTAAAATTCATTGTTTTTAAAGATATTGTATCAACCCATATCTATATAGCTTTATAAATCATTTATTTAACTCAAAAGAATTTATTTTAAAGAATCTAAATAAGGGCCATGCAGACAAAATGAAACATTAAGGATGTGATATGTGAATAATTGAATTTAGGGAAATATAGATTAAGGTTAGTTTGATTACCCTACAATAAAAATAATTCATTTCAAATCATGGACTTGCTATCAACAAGTTGTACGAGTTTAGGAATATTTTATAATGTACCTAAGGCTAAATTTCCTTGTTTATGAATAATTCATTGAAATAGTCAACTTATATAATGCATGTAATAGTCCCTTATAAACCACTACACAAATTTCAGTTATTAATAACAAACCTAGTTTATTTTGAATCAGAAAGCTTTCAGTAATTTTTTTTCTAAATCATTAATATTGCTTTGCAGCCAGTGACTGAGACAAATATAATCAAGTGTTTTATTAAACATGAAGATATCAATATTCTGTTTCAGAGTCAATGTACAGACATACTTGACTACTTATTAGTTTAAAGAAAAATGTAGGCATTAGTGACTCATTTTGGTTGTAAAATTGGTTATTTAACATATAACCACATTCTAATTTGTAATATGTTTATCACAATTTAGTGGCTTGTCAACAATTGCCTCTTTCAGCAAATATATTATTTAGTTGATTGCTAGCTGTACAATATTAGCAATAAATCCAAGAGTGATATTATGGCTTTTTACAATTGATTAAACTGAAATCATGGATACAAATTAAACGTTGGTGATTATATTTCATTTCTGATCTATAATACACAATTTATGTGCAATAAACTCAAAATGGTCCAAGTGTTCAGAATATTCAGAAAGAAGTAAATCTACAACATATCCTAGAATATTTCTTCCTGTTTCCATTTTACATAGTATCTTTCTGAAATATCACCTGGAGTAAATAGAAAGCATTAGAAGTTAAATGAGCTCCGTATGAACTGGAAATTTGTTATATTCTTGGTGCCTGGCACGTAGTAGGACTCCAACAATCGGTAAAAGTCTGGCACTAGTTGCCTATGCTGTGGTAGGAAAGTGCTACAGACTTCAGGGCTTAGTACGCTAACATACATTTATATGGATGTCAGATTTTTCAAAGTGTCTCACTCAGCTAAAATCAAGGTGTCAGTAGAGAGGAATTCTTTCTGGAGACTCTGGAGAAAAATTCCTTCCTAGCCTTTTCCAGCACCTAAAGGCAATCTATCTATCCATCTATCTATCCATCTACCTATGGCTCACAGCCTCATCCATCTTCAAATCTTAGACCACTGCTTTGATTGGCATATTTCTTTCTTTCATATTGGCCTCCTGGCCTACCTCTTATATGGACATTTGTGATAACACTGCTGCACTCTGATAATCCAGAATAATATTCATATCCTGAGAATCCAGGATAACATTCCCATTGAAAGATGCTTAGTGAAATTGCATCTGCTAAATATGTTTTTCCATGAGACGTAACATATTTACAGAAGTTGAGAATTAGGACATGGACACCTTGGTGGGGCATTATTCTTCCTACCACGGGGATGTAAGATCAATTTTTTAATTTTTAAAACCTTTATCATTTCTACTCACTACTACTCTTTTTAGATCAGTACAGACATGGATGTTTAATATTGATCCCATCAATCAAGGTTGATATCTAATAGCACTAGCTAGTTTTTCTAACAGCACTAAATTGAGTACTTTGCATGTATTGCCAAATTTGAATTATTGACATGGATACTTTAGGTGTATGGATATATAATACCAATGTCATTCCTCACAGGATTAGAATAAATGATTTTAAAATGTATACAGAACTACAGAATACCTAGAATAGATATAGAGGTTATAAGTAAAAACAATAAATCTGGAGGGTTTATTCACATTACCTGACTTAAAATTATGCTAAAAAGTAGTATTCATTAAAGCAACATGGTACTGGTATGAACACAGTCACATAGACCAATGGAACAGAATAAAGAATCTAGAAATAAACCTTGTCACGGCAAAGATGGCAAGAATATATGTTGGGGAAAAGAATCTCTTTAATAAATAATACTGGAGAAATGTGGGGGGAAAATGACCCCTATCTTCTGCTAAATACAAAAATCAAATCAAAATGGATTAAAGTCTTAATTCTAAGACCTGAAGCTGTACAATTATTGAAAGAAAACTACTAAAAGAAAATACTCTAGGACATTGGTCTAGGAAAAGACTTTTTGAGTATGACTTCAAAGGAACAGGCAATCAAAACAACAGTGGACAAATGGGATCATATCAAGCTATGAAGCTTCGGCACAGCAAAGGAAATAATTAGCAAAGTGAGAAGATAGTCCCCTGGATGGAGAACACATTTGTGAATTATCCATCTGGCAGTGGATTAGCATCTAGAAGATGTCAGAAGCTTGAAAGACTCAATGGCAAAAACAAATATGATTAATAAATGATTAAAAGACCTGAATAGACATTTCTCAAAGGAAGATACACAAATGGCTGACAGGTGTATGAAAAAATGCTGAACATCACCAAGCATAAGAAAAATGCAAATAAAAACTGCAATGAGATGTATTCACACAGCTGTTAAAATGTCTCTTATCAAAAAGACAATAAGGGATGCTGGTGAGGATGTGGAGAGAGGGGAACTGTCGGACACTACCGGTGGGAATGTAAATTAAAACAGCCATGTGCAGAACAGTGTGAATACTTTCTTATTTTATTGTATTAAAAAAAGAAAACAAACTTCTTCAAAGATAAAGTATTGCCATATACCAGGTACACAAAGACCCTCTTTAATTTATTCCTAAGAAGAGATTAAAGGTAAAATAATTTTTCATAGAGATTAGATATATGGAACAGAATAGAGAGAGAATCTAAAGATGAACCCAGCCACATACCATCATTTGATCTTTGATAAGCCTAACAAAAACAGATATTTGGGAAAAGTTTCCCTATTTAACAAATGGCGCTGGGGGTGCTGGGTGAACTGGCTGGCGACCTATAGAAGACTGAAACTGGACACTTATCTTTCAATACTAACAAAAATTGATTCTCACCAGATAAAATATTTAAACTTAAGACATGAAACCATAAAAATACTAGAAAAGCATGCATGGAAAATGCTTGAAGATATGGGCCTGGGAAAACATTTTATGAGGAGGACCCACCTGGCAAATGTAGCAACACCAAAAATATATCACTAGGATCTGATCAAGCTAAAAACTTCTGCACAGCTAAGGGCACTGTAAGTAAAGCAAACAGACAGCCTTCAGAATGGGAGAAGATTTTTGCAGGTTATGTTTCTGACAAAAGTCTGATAACAAGAATCCACAGAGAACTCAAACTAATCAATAAGAAATAAACAAACAACCTCATTTCTTTGTGGGCAAGAGACTTGAACATAAACTACTCTGAAGATGACAAGACTATGGCCTACAAACACCTGAAAAAAAATGCTCATCATCTTTAATCATCAGAGAAATACAAATCAAACCACTTTGAGATATCATCTAACTCCAGTAAGATTAGCCCGCATTATAAAATCCCCAAACTATAGGTACTGGTGTGGATGTGGAAAGAAGGGAACACTTCTACATTGCTGGTGGGATTGCAAACTAATACAGCCTTTTTGGAAAGAAGTATGGAAAATTCTCAAGGAACTAAAAGTTGAAATAACGTTTGATCCTGGAATATGTTTATGAGGTATCTAGCAGATGAAGAAAAATGGTTTTTCAACAAAGATATTTGCACCAGAATGTTTATTTCAGCCCAATTCACAAAAACCAAATTGTGGAAGCATCCTAAATGCCCATCAACCCAGGAATGAATAAACAAATTGTGGTCTATGTACACCATGGAATACTATGCAGCTGTAACAAAGGACGGAGACATTGTATCTTTTATGTTTACCTGGATGGAGCTGAAATGTATTCTTCCTAGTAAAGTATCTCAAGAGTGGAAAAAAAAATTTTGACATAATTGTTCTTGTCTGTGCCTTTCTTTCAGGATTTAATTTTCTGGAGGATATGAATCATTTCATGTCCATTATAGTCTTGTCAATAAACATGGTGATAGCAGGTCTCTAAGAGTCTTTAGCTCCTACCCAAGCATTGTTATGTATGTTGTATGTTGGTTTGCTTGTCCAAAAGTTCTATTTTTTTTAATTAAATCATAACTGTGTACATTAATGTAGTCATGGGGTACATTGTGCTGGTTTTAAATACATGCATGTATATATTCTATATTATACAGAGTATACAACTTCTGTACATTGCAAGGGACTGTAAGAAACTGGTCAACTGCACTGATATGTACATGTACTTTACTTCCTTATACAGCTTTTATTAGACAGTATCATATAAAATCACACATAATAAAAGCACAGTAAAATCATATATACAGTATTATACAAAAAATGGAAAAAAGTATCCAGTGTACTCAATGCTATTAAGAAATCAATATTAATCACTTACACATTCATACAAAGGATAAAACACAAACATAGTCCAGAAAGACAGAGGATAAAGGAGAGAGAGGGGAGGGAGGGTATTTGGTGGGATCTCATCTAACGTGCGCAATGCAAGGGCACATTTCAATACAACTGAGAGTGTATTATAAAGGCCCTACCACAAAGAATAAGTAAGCACGTTGATGGTTATGTGACCATCAGTTAGACTTAAGCATTTCACATTGTATATTAAACCATCACATTGTACCCCATAAATGTATACAATTATGATTTAATACAAATTACATTAAAAAACCTACATTTTAATATATTCTATACCTAAGCTCAACAAGCATTAAAGTTTTGCTTATTAAAAAAAAATAAAAAGAAAAGAATTCCTGTTCAATGAATGATGCTGGGATAATTGGATAGTCACATGCAGAAGATTGAAACATGATCTGTACCTCTCACTACTCACAAAAATTAATTCATGATGCATAGTAGAATTAAAACTAAGGCATGAAACTATAAAAATTCTAGAAGAAAATGTCAGAAAAACTCTTATAAACCATAAGTTAAGTAATGAATTTATGAAGAACTCCCCAAGGCAATCATAGCAGCAACGAAAGTTAACAAATGGGGTCTGATTAAACTAAAGAGCTTCTGCACAGCCGAAGAAACAATAAACAGAGTGAACAGACAGCCTACAGAATGGGAAAAATAACAGCACCCAGTGTATCCAGTTCAGGGCTGATCACCAGAATCTGTAAGGAATTCAAGTAAATCTTCAAGATTAAATCAAGCAACTCCCTAAGAACATGGGCAAAAGACATAAACAGAACCTTTTTGAAAGAAGAGACTACTGTCCAATAAACATATAAAGAATGCTTTTATCATAAAAATTCCAGAACAGCAGATGCTGGCATGGGTGTGGAGAGAAGGAACAGTTACACACCATTGGTGGGACTGCAAACTCATACCTTGTCTACAGAAAGTCACGTGGAGATACCTCAAAGAACTAAAGGTAGACCTGCGTTTCAATGCAGCAATCCCACTATGGGGTGTTTACCCAAAGGAAAAAGGCATTTCATCAAAAAGGAACTTGTGCAGATTAATAAAATGTGTTGTATGTGTACTATGGAATACTACTCAGCCGTAAAACAATAGTGAACTGACACCTATTCTAGCAGCCTCAGTGGAACTGGAGACCATTCTGATAAGTGAAGTATCACAAGAATGGAGAGACAGACACAAGGTGTACTCACTACACGTGGAACTAATCCATCAACACCTGTGTACACATGTGGTAGTGAAAATGAATGGGAGACAGTTCACACCCAACAGGGACAATGCCCACTGTGCAGGTGAGGAACATACGTACAACTTTGACTCACATGGTACAAAAGCAATTGGGGTAACCAAAACATGGCTCCTCAGTGCGTCTCAACAGGACCAAGCACTAACTGAATAGGAAGAAGGGAGTAAGACCCTGTTTAACCCGTACAGTGTAGGCATTTCTCATGTATAACGTAGAGCAAAATATTACTATACATTTGTCTCCTAACACACTCTAAACAGGAAATGCTAATTAAATCATAGCACTCACCAATATAAAGATAACAAAAATGTGATGTGGGATGCCAGCTCAACGCTAGGCCTGAGGTACGTTGAGTCACATTTCTTTGACAGATGCCCTTAGAATCTTTTTCATAAACTCTCTTGGAGATCATTTCATTTTACCTAATTTTGCTCTTTTCTCCTTTTTCTGGAAGATTCTCTCCTGTGTACAATTTACTTAGGTCACTTCTACTCAGTATGTCAGGTAACATGATGCAGAGATGAGGGGAGTGTGTCCAAAAGCCAAGGAAGGTCAGTGATTGCTGGTATAAACACACACGTGTGCATGCGCACACACGCACACCCTGTAGAAAATCACCATTTAAAATGTTGAGTCATAATGGCAGGGTCTGGGAGGAGAGTCTGCCCACGTTTAAACTATATTATGTCCATCCTTCTCAAATGTCTTTTCTGCCTTTCCTTTTCATCTTCAGAACATACTTTCCTCCTCTGGACATTGAATGACACTATCTTAGGATCTGTTGCATGGAAAAAACTGTTAAATATTTCTCTGCACTTTGTAATCACAAGTATGGGTCCAGATAGGGTACAGAGTAATTAATACTAAATACATTGTTAGAATAATTAGTATAAAAATCTCAAAGGCTTAGCTAAGCCTTTATTTACTCTCTGTTCTTAATGCTATCATTTAAATGGCAAAAATGTATGAGTTACTGCAATCATGAGGATTTACTAGAGCATATAAGTCACTGTGTCCAGAGAGCTGTGTAGGGGTCCAGCCACCAAATTCAGAATCTCAGTTAATACAATCAAAGGCCTGTGTCGATCTCCTTTTATTTCAAGGGTGGTTCCTCCACCAGAAATGGATTGCCAGCACCAAATGAGAATGGGTTCAGAGTTAGTAAAAGAAAATTTTCTTTTGTTATTGCAGTATATCAAGAGCTTTAATATTTACTACCAATTTGTCATGTAGGTCCCAAATCAATCCCCAGTAAAAACAGTAATGATAGCTACATTTTAGGGAGCAGTTACTATGTGCCAGGCACTGTTCTAGCACTTAACAAGATTTCATTTTCTTCAAAAAACATGTGAAGTAATGACTGTAATTCTTCCTATTTCATAAATAAAGGAAAATGGAAAATGTGTCATAGAGATATTAAAATGCTAGATCAAGACTAAGGAATACATTTAGGCAGCGAAGGAGCTCGGCTATGATGAAGACAGAGAGTAACTATGGATAACTCTATGTACTAAACTTCCCTGCTGAGCCCATGACTTTGCAGATTGAAGAGAATGCTGTTTGCCTAAGGCAGTAAGGATCTCCCTCCCAGAAGGGCATGTTCCCCTTATAGAAGTGAAAGCGGCATGAAAATATTGGTTTGACAGAAAAAGCAAGACAAGAATTTTATTTAGCACGCTAACTAAAACATTCTCTGTGATTACTTCTGCAGCCTCTGAAGGGATGGCGTGGAAGGAATGCTTCAGGTCAACATACAAGGTGCAGAGTGACAACAGGTTTACTCCAGGTCAATGAGAATTCCTGTGTTCTGAGAAAGAATGATTAAAAACAAGCTCTCCAGAGGCTTCCAATGGTGGGTTGAAGCATCTTGTGATTCACAAATCTCAAAATATGTCTTACATGTGTATAAGTGAGATGTGGATCTTCCCACTCATCTGTTCCAATTGGTAATTGTGTTACTGATGTTTTAAATTAAAACATTTCACATTTAGAAAAGGCTACTATACCCCCCAATGCAGTGCAGTGCAATTCAGACAACTAGGGTTTGAGTTTCTGCTCTGATACTTAGATACAAGTTCTTACCTTGAAGTCAAAGTTTTAAATATGTGTTCCAAGGACAGCAATATCTACTGTAGAGAATTAGATCTAATTGATATAAAACATGTGAAATGTTTTGTTCAGGTGTGAGCAGTAAGTACATGAAAATACCATTCTTATATTCCCTCTCTCTCTCTCCCTCCCTCCCTCCTTCCCTTATTTATTTCTTAATATATTTTATTTTCTTCCAGAAGTATTCTCTGAATAATTATATTATTCTGAACATTGTTTGTGACAGCAGAGATACAAAATTAAGCTAGGTATGATGGATGCTTTATTTATAAAGAGCTTAGGGTTTATAAGACAGAGAAATGTAAATAAATAATTCCTTTATCACAGTAGAATAGGATAGAGGCACAGTGCTATAAATAGTGTCTGTATGGCAGTAGAATAGTTTAGGATAGCATAGTAAACGCTCGTAGGCATATGCATATTTCCAAACACATAATATAGCAATACTGTTACTTATGATACACAAAAGAATAAATTGATAACATGTAAATCATTGATATCAAAAAGTATTCCTCTCCTAAACATAAGGTTTAGAGAATAGAAAGGTATTTCACAGAGTGGGTAAAAATATTTACAAAGAACATATCTAATACAGGAGTCATTTACTGAATATATAAAAATCTCTCAAAACTCAATATTGAGAAAATAATCTGCTTAAGTAAGCATATCCTAGCTGAAGTCTAGGATAAATGAACCTCCATATAAATGTAATGATATGGAATTAAACACACACACACAGAGGCAGGCACAAGGACAAGTGAAAAAAATATGAAACAGCTCAGAGGATTACATCAATGTCAATATCCTGGTTTTGAAATTCTGCTACCATTTGATAAGATGCCACTATTAGAGGAAATTATCTAAAGATTAGATAGGGTTTCTCTATGTTATTTTTTTACAACTGCATGTGAATCTATAAATGTGTCAAAATAAAAAAATAATTAAACAAAAATTGGTAAATGCTTTTTAGAGGCATTTCAGGAAGCTATATGGATGCCCAATAATCTCCTGAAAGGTGCTCCACAGGACGTGTTGGTGAGGATGTGGAAAAACAGGAATGCTTATAAAAATTTCGGGTAGGAGGATAAAATTTCAAAACTACTTGTAAAACTGGTTGGCAGCTTTCCAAAAAGCTAAACGCATACCTACCATGTGGTCCGACCATTCCACTTGGAGGTTGGAACTCAGGATAAATAACAGAACATATACATGAAAGACTTTCCATAAATATTTACAGCATTGTCTTGTCCAGCACCAAACTGGAAGGAAAGCAAATGCCCAGCAGCAGGTGTGGGGACAAATAAACTGCATCACAGCCGCACAATGGGACACTGTTTAGCAATAAAGATGATACTACGCTGTGTTCTACGGCACGGATGATTACTCAAATATAGCTGTGCTGAGAAAAAGAAGCCAGACTTTTATAAAAAGCGTGTATGTTGTTTAAATCTATAGAGATAAAAGTTTAGAAAATGTAAGTTTATCTATAATGACAGCAAGCAGGTCAGGTTTTGCCTGTACACAAAGGAGCAGGCGTGAGCGTAGGCCTGCCGGGATCAAGGTATGGATCACACAGGGATAGGATAAACTAGGGACTGACAGAAAAGTGTATTATCCTGATATGGTTATTATTTGCAGGTTTGTCAAATTGTAGACTTTAAGTATGGGCACTTTGTTTTCTGTCAATTAATCTTTAATAATCTATTTTAAAAATAACATGCTTATCAAACACCCATACAGAGATATGTGTAGATTCAACCCTGAGAATCCAAAATTGCTGAGAAAGCGTGGGAACAAAGATCGCACTGAGTGCCCCTAATGTTACCACATGTAGGGAAAACAGAAAAATGTTGCTAAATGTATTTTTGTTTGCAAAATATAATACTTGTCACAAAATTTTACAGAATATGTGCAAAATATTCTCTACGTGTTGGCCACTTCTTTGTAAAATTTTGTGATGAATGTTTCATCTACAATTTCCCATTTTCCATATGTATGTCAACTTCAGGGGTGATTTTGGGGACACACTGTTATTTTGGAAGTGATTTCTCTTTTGGTAATATTAGAGCCAGGAGGCTGGATGAGAACACCTCTGGGGCAGCAGGGCACTGAGTCCTATGGTATCCCAATGCGTAAATATTAGGAAGACAAGTCTTGAAATGAGACCAAAGTGTTCATCAATGAATGAGGGAGAACAGGACATAGTAGCATGCAGACATTAACTTATACTTCAGGAAGGCAGTCACCACCTCTGAAACGATGCCAAAGTCCTAGTAAAATGAGTTGTGAGAACTCACCATAGATGCGTGGAATTCAATGCACAGCTTCCCCAAAATGATTTTCCTGGAGTGATGGCTACAGGCACCTGTAATGAGGTTTGAGTGAGTTTAAAGAAGGTAGAACATGAAGAGGGCCAGCCAGATGGAATAGACAACACTTTTGAGTTTGACTACAAAGGAGAATGAAGAATCCATGGCTGAAATGAGACAAATTACTTTTTATTTGTTTTGTTTTATTTTTATCTAAGATCAGCAATATTACAGCCTAAGTATATGCTAGTCTAGATGCTAGCCTGAGAAGTCGTTACGTTCTTAAGTTTGATGGAGAATTTCTTAATTTAATCTTCTTTAAAAAGATAAGTGCAAACAAAACATAGTTCTCAGTTAGTATGTGGAGAGGCAGGACAAAATTAGAAAGTTATTGCCTTAAATAGAAAATGGCCTCCAGTAAACATATGATCACCAGACAATACACAGGGCCACGTGGAACTTACGAGCCAAACTGAAAAGAGATGCCATTCAGCGTGTGTGTCTCTCAGTTCAGGCTGCCAATCAGAGTACTACAGACTGGGTGGCTTAAACCACATTTAGGTCTCACAGATCGAGAAGCTGGGAAGTCCAAAATTAAGAACTGGCAGAGATGGTGTCTGGTGAGGGCCTGCCTCCCAGTTTAAATGCCTCAGAACAAAGAGCAAAGGCAAGCTCTCCTGTCTCTTCTTCTGGCACTGATCCCATTGATGAGGACTCTGCCCTCACGATCTATTTACCAAAGACCCTACCTCCTCCAAACATTATGACATTGGGTGTTAGGATTTCAACATTTGGGGGGATATTGTGTGAAGCCCTGATGGTATGGCTGAGTCTTTTCCATCCAGTCAAGCTGAGTGTGTGTAATAGAGTCACAGCTGGATAAATCTAGTGTTCTGTTTCCCAGAAACAAGTACCGGTCAGTGCATGCAAGGGAGAGCTCAACCTAGACTGGACCATCACGAATGTTTTGAGATACACAACAATCAGGAAACATGAAATCTGCATAGACAGAAGTGAAAGAAGCCCGCTCAGCAACACCCATAAGCCAGGCAAGGTTAAATTCATTCGGCAATCCAGAAGGATGACTCCCACTGAGTTTCTTGGAAGTGAAATAATGGACCATAACATAGCCTGTCTCAAAACTTTCATACTGACCCACATATTCAAATCATTCTTGAGAATGTTGTGGAACAGAGAAGCTTCATAAACTTTGCATAAAGTATATCGTTATCATTTGAGTTAATGCTTTATGTGGCACTCTTAAAGTTACTCCAAACAACTTCCTCTCCTCTCCTCTCCTCCCCTCCCCTCTCCTCTCCCCTCCCCTCCCCTCCCCTCCCC
>NW_003852457.1:4190502-4200418 GCF_000181295.1 Otolemur garnettii
CTCCCCTCCCCTCTCCTCCTCTCTCTTCTCTTTTCTTCTCCTCTCCCCTCCTCTCTTCACTCCTCCCCTCCTCTCTCCTCCCTTCTCCTGTCTTCCCCTAATCTCTCCCCTCCTCTCTTCTCTTCTCTCCTCTCCTCTCCCCTCTCCTCCTCTCTCTTCTCTTCTCTTCTCTTCTCTCCTCTCCTCTCCTCTCCTCTCCGCTCCTCTCCTCTCCTCCCCCTCTCCTCCTCTCTCTTCTCCTTTCTTTTCCTCTCCCCTCCTCTCTCCTCCCCTCTCCTTCCCTCCTCTCTCCTCCCATCTCCTCTCTTCCCCTAATCTCTTCCCTCCTCTCTTCTCTCCTCTCCTCTCCTCTCTCCTCCTCTCCTCTCCTCCTCTCACCTCCCCTTCCTTCTCTTCTCTTTAAGTTATATATTTATATCTTAAACATTTAGTGCTCTAATGAGCCAAAGTACTCCAAGTCAGTGAACGAACTCACAGTTTACCCTACAGACTCATTTAGCATCAAGTTAATTCCAACACAGTAAATGAAAGTGATAAATTCTGTGCTTCCAGCTTGTCTTCCTGTGGTGGGGGGAGTGGGAGGTGTAAGTGTAGGTGTTTTTTCCCTTAATGAAAAGCCTTCACATTTAGCCACTCTCCTTTTTAATCATAGCTATTCAACAAAACAAGGTACAGTAACAAGCAGTTGCTCCAGGTTTCCAAGATTCAATCCAGACTCTATTTTCAATAATTTATATTTTCCCAGGTGTGCTAGACATTTATTGGAGCTTAATCACTTTCTCTCCTTTATAAAAATTAATTTTCTAATAATTTATTGTATAAATTAGGAAATGAGAAAGAAGAGATCATTACCCTCCACCAACATGAAAGGGGATTTTTAAAGCTGCGTGATTACAAAGAAGTCAGACCAGGCACTTGCTACTCTGCAGCTTATTCAGTAACTATTAATCTGGAAGGAGAAATAATTGGACTTAAATTTTAACAAATATTTTTTAGCATCTACCTTTGTTTCAGTTACTGTGCTAGATATTGGAGATCCTAAACTAAAAGGGTAACAGTTCTGTTTTTTAAATTAGTAATTTTCACAGTGACTGTTACTTAACAATAAATGTTAAGAACTACTCTTATGATTGTGGTGATCAGTAAGTTTTGGGGTTATTGTTGGCTTTTTGTTTGTTGCAGTTTTTGTTGTTGTCATTTTCCGTATACATTAAGAGACAAGAAAAAGCACTCAAGAGTCGAACTTCCCTACCCACAAAGGAGGAACCAAGGGTATGTGTACTCTCTACCTCCTGGGCACAGGAAGAATTGCATCTCCTATATCTCTTATAGTCTAGCTGAAAATAAAGAAACAAGCCAGCTGCTCTTAAATACGTTCTTCCTAATCCTCCTTCTAGAATTTATCACTTTATTATAAAGACTATCAGTGTTTCTACATGTAGATGACCTATACCAGCTCTAACCTCTTCTCAGAAAGTTGGATGAGGTATGATTTCATTCGTTTAGACTACAGCTTAGTGAGAAGAATTACAACAATTTAGTGCTGGATGACAATGGAAGGGGTAAATACTAGAAGAGAATTACATAACCCCATGCATTTCAGTGGGAGGAGTAATCCTGGCATTGCAATGCCTTTGTGTAGGGGTAGAATAGGACATCTCCTTATCAGGGCTATCGGATAATTCCACTAATATTAATGACACCAGAGTGACACTTTGGTCTTTTCCTAAATAGAAATTAGACATATACTTTGCTGCAATATATATTCATCAAGGGAAGATACTAAAGCTGCACTTGTGGCTTTTAGTGTAAGGCAGAGAGCTTTGATTTTAAAATACTTTCTCCAGTAGTCTTTGTGGATAATTCAGCCACAAAAATTTAATCCTCACTGCCACTGACCATTTGACTATAATGATCTCATTATTGGCACACCTGGGCAGATAGCTGGAGTGCTGATGTAGCAACCAGTTAGCTCCCCAGAGACACCAGATAAAGCGTTCAGATGTTAGGTAGACATGCCAGTC
Source organism: Otolemur garnettii (assembly GCF_000181295.1). Classification (NCBI taxonomy): domain Eukaryota; kingdom Metazoa; phylum Chordata; class Mammalia; order Primates; family Galagidae; genus Otolemur; species Otolemur garnettii. Next base: position 4,192,527 of record NW_003852457.1, read on the forward strand.
ACAACAAAATGCCTGCTTTGTCGTAAGCACGCTGAATGTGTTGAGACAGCTAACGCATGTGAAGGCTGCCTTGCTTTTGTTATTACACATCGCTTTTTTTGCCACAGACCTTATGTTTGACTGTCTACTCAACTCTCTGGCTCAAAAATGTTAGTGTCTTCTGACAAGTTAAAACCCAGAACGTGGTCATGTGTTAGTAGCGATACCCCAGCACACAGCCCCTAGCTGCTGAACTCCCCCAGCACTGCTATTCCCCACACCCTCTCTCACAGTCCAGAGGTGGCTGGATGGTTTCTTGTGTTTCCTTAAACATATCAGCGGGAATGTGCCCTGCTCTTCCAACACTCCTTCCTCTATTCCTCTTTTATAACTTTCCCTTCGCAGTATCCCAACAGTCTTAGGCTCAGTCAAATCTTCGTGGAGCCTTGAATGTGTTTCCGAAATTTGTTTGACTATTAATGATTCCATCTATCATTAATAGTCTTGAGAGCACATCAGGTGTTGGCGTTTACCACATTTTAATCCTGTCTCTACACTGTAAGCTCTATAATAGCCGAGACAGGTATATTTTGATTTCCGTTGAATTTACAATTTTTAGGAAAACACCTAAAATTTAATTTGTATAGAATAAACATTAGTTGGATGATAAAAATAAGAGTAGAGCTACAGACCAATTTTATATCACATCATAGATATAACAAAATGAGTAATGGAATTGTTCAAATATTTTCTAGCAATATACTGAAAGAATTATTCAGTGTAACAAAGGAAAATAAGTGTGAATATCCCACCTCAAATTAAAAAATATATATATATATATATAAATTAAGTAGCAAGAATGAGTATGTATCTCTAGATAGAAATAGAAGGTCTGGCAATTAAGTTCAGAAAGCCATCCTAGAAAAAGTGCTTTGGAGGGTGGACCAGGCGCTGGAACCAGTGGATACCTTCCTTGAGGGGAGGGCACCAGGCGCTGGAACCAGTGGATACCTTCCCCTAGGGGACCAGGTGCTGGAGCCAGTGGATACCTTCCCTGAGGGGAGTCCTTCAAAGTGACTGTCAGGACCTTCAGCACTGAGGTGTGCTGTACTGTTTCTCGAAGGAGTTTGTGAACTTATTTGCCCAACCGCATGTATCTAAGTGTGATACTTATTTACACGGAGTACTAGCAAAGAAAACTAAATAGTGATGCATTAAAACCTTTAATTACTGTGAAAATTAAGAATATGTGTACTATCAACCCTACTATTCAACGTTGTCTAGGAGGGTCTAGCTGATACAGTGAGATAAGAAAATAACATTTCCAAATGGATATTATAAAAGAAAAGACATGTATAACTTTTTTTTTTTGCAATTGATATGATTGTATATGCTGAAAGCTGAGGAAAGTAATAAAAACAATCCATATCAAAGGAAAACTTGATGAGACAAACAATAAAAAATTAAAAATAATCTGAATTATAATTATAAATGCATTGAATTTATGGTGTGTCCCAGTCTGTTAAGAGAGCTGTTTAGTGTGACGGAATTTAGGGCATGTTTTCAGGGCTATAGGAGACGAGGTTGAATAAATAATTGTTATGATCATTGTTTTTCAGATGCTGACTACCAGCCATGCCTATCTCAAATTGCTTTGTAACTGTTAGTTTATTCAATTAACATACTTTGGCCGAAATTATCTATCTTTTCAAATAAAGACACAAAGCCCTAAAATGTTTCAGAGACTCATCCACTATCACAAAATCTTTAAGACACAGAGTCGGGATGGAGACCTGTCTTCTTGAATCTAACAGACTGCTGGTAATGAAGTGAGGTCCCGGAGGCGGAGACAGAGTGGGCGGGAAGCACCAGGGCTTTGGAGGCTGCCAGGTTCCCGGGGCTCAGCATCATGTTCCCGGCTTGGACGGGGGCCAGCTGGGTCCTGCCTGCTTTTGCTAGACGTTTATCTCACCCTGCTGGTCTCCCCTGGGGCTCCATTAATACTTGACAGGAAAACACCAGGTGAGAAAACGGCGTCTTACCGAAGCGTGTACAACACACTAATGTGCCGGCCAGGAGCGCAGCTTATCAAACAGGCAGGCGCTGCTGGGGAAAGGGCACGGATGCAAAAGGAGCGACACGTTCTTCTGGTTTCCCTTCATCGCTGTCTTCTTATTTTCCTTCAAGCTCTTTGTGGCCAAGGAAGTAGCTTAGCTGCTCTCAGCGGGTCTTCACCGGGCTGGGCCTGCCAGGACAAGGTCTTGCGAGTTCCACCTACGGGACATTTTTCCATATCCACATGCCACCTACGATCATTTGCTTCTTATTTTTATTTTCAATGATCACTTTGAAAGCAGATAGCTGTATATATTTAAAAGGAGCTTTGTCCCACTAAGTTGACGTAAATGACAGGAAAACTGTTCTACCCATGATTAGTAGAAGTGATTATAAAAGTTAATGATTTCATTTAAATTAACACGAGACACTGTGACTATCAGAGGTGCTGAATCTCTGTGTGTTAAATATGCAATTAGCAAGTGTCACAGAAACATAACGTCTTTCTTCTTTCTTCTTGGAATTATCCGAGGAATTGAAAAGAAATGAATGGAGAGGGTGGTGGCCTCATGCTTTATGTAATCTGTTCCCACAGCATCTGAAACCAACTCTGAGTGTCATAAAGCCATCTTATCTGCCACCCTACATTGAAAATCACTGTCCTAGAGTGAATCCCTTTGTTCTGTGACACACAAGGGGAATGAGACTCAAAAACTTTGAGACAAGGCCAAGTTCACACAAGCAGCATCACAGATAAAACTGAAGCACCATCTTTGTCCCAATGCCCCAGAACACAGTTGACTGTGACAGTTCATCTCCAAGTTCTTCTGGGATGAGTTAACACTGCTTAATGAGGAAGATTTAGAAGGAAAAGGGGAATCAGGTCAGGAGTTTATATGAGAAGGTCAGTGCAACCAGGTTTGGTTTACGGCTCTGGCACTGATTCCTTGAGTAGCTCGATTACTCTTTCTGTGCCTCTTCTTCCCATTTGTAAATGAGAGGTAATAAATGGCTCTTCCAGAAGTGATAAGGGGATTAGTAAGGTAATGCACATGCTCCCAGCACGTCAAACAGACGCTCTGCGTGTGATGCAGCGTGTTCCTGTGATCACAAAGGCAAGAGGCTGGACAAGACGACCAAGCTGAGATAAAGAGAAAGGGGGCTAGAAAAAAACAGCAAGGGAAGTGAAACACAGCAGGGCGTGCAACAAGAAGGACGGGGAAAAAGAGGAGAAAACTGTGAAAACGGAGAAAAGATGGCATTAGAGAAAGGAGGACCATATTCCCACAACCCCGGGTGGGGAGGGGAAGGCTTGGCTCTGGTTACCAGCTGGAGACACTAAGGAGATGAGGAAATAAAACAGCACAAAGGGTGGCAGAAGCAAGTTGGGCTGTGGGACGATCGGTAAGGCAGATGTGAGCGGATCCTGTCCCACCACCTCCGGATCCTGCAGTGTCACTTTACTCTGTGGGGTCTGGCTTCATCCTCTGTAAAAGGAAAATATTGAGACGTTTGGGGGACCTTTCAGTTCTGAGGTTATATGACTCTAAAATGCTAAGAAAACTAAATAAAAAAATACTGGTAAAAAGGAAAATTAGAAGGGAAATAAAGACAGATTGCCAAATATGAAGAAGTCATTTTACTTTGTTTGTATTGGAATAAATTCTAAACGCCTTTCATGCAGAAGTAGCTAACCCATTTGAAACTGGGAAAACTATTTGTCAATTCACAGTCAAAAAACTCCGTTATCAATTCAAATCCCTCTCTCCCCCTTCATATGTAGAATTCGTTACCTGTCATTCTTAATTAATTTTATATTCATCTAAATTTTTTTTATTTTTGATGAAATGATTTCAGTAGCACAAGAAATCAATGCAGGAACATACAGAAAGAAAGAGGAAAGAATAAAAGAATAAAAGAAGGAAGAGATGAAGGAAGGAAGGAAGGAGAGAGAAGAGGAAAGAATGGCAGAGGCCACTCGAGCGTCTCTCACAAAAATCATGGAACGAGTATGTTTGTCTTTGGCTCTTAGAAAATTCTTTCTGAAGGAAAATTCTTTCTGTAACAGGAGTAACAGGAACAGATGATACCATTTATCCCAGTTCCCAAAACTGCCTAAGGCAGTGGTTTTCTCCCTTCCTAATGCCACGATGTACAGCGATGTATTTTTATTACAAAGGGGTCGCACCCCACAGGTTGAGAACCGCTGGCCTAGAAGCTCTCATAGTCTTCACCACCCACGATGTTGCCTTTGTTCTTATGACTTTTCTCACTTTTCTACAGATATCTCATAGTCCTAGAGACAGGTCCACAGCTTGTCCTGTGTACTGACCTGCCCACTAGTTCCAAAATGAATCAGGAGCTCTCCCCATGGAGTCCTACTCCCAAGCTCAGGCCTACTCAGAAGCCTGGACCTGCCCTGGTTACCAGTGAAAAGACATCCCCCCTAAACACTGTCAGGACATCAGGGAACATAAGTCTTCAATGTCCCCATCTGTATCACAATTTGAGTTGCTACCAGTTTGCATTCCACTCCTCAGCTCCCATCCCAATTCCAAGTAATTACCACAGTTACATCATCCTCTGTCTTTCTGTACTTTAGTTATTGTGTTTTTTTCTGCCAAATTACCTCTAGACCGACTACTAGCTTACTTTATAACCCTGGGGAACTTTTAAACTACTGTGGGTCAGGCACAGAGGTGTGCAGTTTGGATGGCCCTTCAACAGAAGACTGCTCATTCAGCAGGAAGGGTGGACCCCTAACTACAAGGTGAATTACAGGGATCCCACAGACCTGCTTCTGGTCATTTCCTCTGTCATTATGATCGGCAGTTGAAGTAATCACTCCATCTGGCCCCTGATCTGTGGATGGAAAGTTATCAACATTATCCATAAAAGCAGAAACTGAAAATAATTCCAATATCTGTCAACTGATGAACAGATAAACAAACGTAGTACATCTATACAATGGAATATTAGCCAGCAATAAATAAATTAAAATAAAATACTGGTATGTGCTCCACTATGGAAAAACCTTGATAATATTCTGCTAAGCAAAATAAGAGAGGAATAGATTACAATGGAATTAGCTACAGTTATTTTATTTAAATAAAATTTATGGGAAATAGATATTTATAGAAACAAAATAAATTAGTGGTCTCTAATAGACAGGGGGTTGGGACAATTAGAGAATGCTAGTTAAAGGGTATGGTGTTTCCTCTTAAGGTGGCAAAGTATTCTAAAGTTGATTGTGATGATGGTTGCAAAATTGTGTAAATATAATAAAAATATTGACCTTTAAAATAAGTCTTCAAATTTGCCATAGAAGTTCTAGTTTTCAATTATTTTCTTCAAATAAGGGTTAAAAACAAATAAGAAATGATCTCATAATATAATTGGGGTTTTTATAAAAGTATTTCCTTGAAATAGCTTTTACCTAATTAAAACCACTTAAGCAGTTTTTGAATTTGGAAAGACTGTTCATCTCTGAGATTATAACAAAAATAACTTCATTCCCTCTAGACCACTTCAGTGACAATTTCCAGGAGATAATCAATGATTAACTTGTTATAAAACCAATTGGAACCTGCCATGGGGTAGAAAACTGCATATGGAGAAGATTAATGGGTTGTACAACAAATTTATTAGCAGAAATTTTATATCCCACTTGTAGTGCTCCGGGCACACTTCACTCTACCATGCATTGCATAAGAGAATTATAGGCCTCTGGGGAGCTCCAGGTTGGCAGCTCTGCTCTGCAATAGTTAAAATGCACGATAATAGAAACAGTAGGGAATTGAGATGATGAGATTCAAGGTTGAGACACGTGCTTGGACGTATGAACGTGGCGGTGAAGTAAGAAGATATTTTCATCACACGTTAATGTCCTTAACAAAGCATCTGCCATAGAAGAAGGATTGCACAGCCAACTAAAGTGACCCAACCAGTTCATATTAGCTGGTTTTCATCATCAACTGTCGAGAACTGGGAGGATGTGCACATAAGCCGAGTGGACATAGTGTCAGAGCATGGAAACGGTGGGAGTAAGGTACCCGCCAAACAGTGTGGACTCTCCCTACGCAGTCTGTTCTAGCCACTGCCAGGTATTCATGCCCACACTGCTAGCAAGAGAGACCAAAGTTGAACCCTCAATGTAGCACAAATTCTGGATGCAGCAAACCAGCCACATAGTGACAAGGTGATTTCATTGAATCTTCTCCTTCCTGGGAGCTTCAGAATTTAATTCATGGAAGAATAGAAACCTATTCCAGGCATGAAAGCCACAGATCTCTGGGATGTATGAAGTGCTAGGCCCTAAGGGATGGAATGTCAAAGTATCCTCAGACCAAGGGGCCGCTTTACGGTGAGAGAAGTCTAGGAGTGAGTCCATGGTATCTACTGATCTTGTCCCAGACACACTGTCCTAAGAAGCAGCAAGTCAGCCAGTGTTGGAATGTCCTGCTGACAGTACACTGGGAGCTTCAGTTTGGAGTCAAGGATGCAGTTTACGTACTGAAACCCAGGCTGTGTTCAGCACTGTGTCCTCAGCAGAACAAGTATGTGGTCTGGGAAGGAAAGTAGGAAAGCACAAGGGCAACTTCCTACCAAAATTCCCCATGACTGATGGAAAACTTTGTTTTTCTCATTCACACAACTCTGGAATCATTAGGGTCAGGGTTCATAGTCCTGCAAAGTAGAATCCACCTGGCAGGAGGCATACCAAAAGCGTTATTTAGCTGTAATCACGGTTGATGCCTATGCTTCTGGAAATTCTGGAGCTCAGGTGTCACTAGGTGAAAAACGTAGAATCCTCCTTTTGGATTGGGCATAACTAGCAATAGGAAGCAGGCTACTGTTGCATGCTGGGAACAGGAAGAACTATATTTGCCAGCCAGTTAATGTTCTCAGACAACTCTAAGGTCTCCCTTATGCAACATTTATAAGTAATAGACAGATGCAATGCCTGCAGTCCAAGAAGAGCCCTATTTGGGGAACCCCCAATAGCTAAGGAATGAGAACTTAGTTCACATTATGAGCTAAACCACCAAAGCCAGCAGATGTGACAGTTGAAGGCAAGGGAAATTTGGAATGAATTCTGACAGAGGGAGAGGATGGGAATTGGTGGTTTCTCCGAGAGCAAGGTTGTGGTTGTTCTACTCATCTCCTCCGTGTTTCCTCAGGACAAGTGGTCCCCTGGAATACTGAAGCACAAGTCCTAGAAGATATGCACCTTCTTTGATTTTTTTCCATTATCTTTATTCTATAAGTTTCATTTTTAAAATATCAATATTATTTACTTATGCAAATAATATTGAATATATATGTACATAAAATTTCTTCAGGAAAGAAAATATTTGCTGAATATTCATTATTCATTAAGCATTCTTCTAACAGATTAGAGCAGATCAATATCTATCTACCCCACCAGGGATTTAATTATCCAGCTTTGGGTGTTCAACAGCAATGATTCCAGCTTCCTTTCCAGGGTCTCTACTTGGTTGGTCAAGACTTTCAACTCCTGATTTCTGTCTGCCTGTTTTTTTTTTTTAATTCTAATTTATTCTTTAATGAATCATATATTTTCCTTAATATCTTTGTGATTGTAAGCATATTTGTTTTAAAGTCATTTTGTATCACTGATTCCATGAATTTCTCTTTGAATAATTTAAGTTCCTTTTGTGCTTATATCTTGCCTTTCCCATTAAATCTCCATTTGCAAACATATTTTGAGTAGGTATATGATTTATGGCTCACTCCTCTCTATCAAAGGTTCTGTTATGTTTTTTCCCCCTCTCATATTATTAGTATACAACTGGAGAGACAGAGAAACAGAAAGAAGAAAAAAAAAAAAAAAAATT
>NW_003852457.1:4200505-4232509 GCF_000181295.1 Otolemur garnettii
GAAAAGAAAAAGAAAAAAAAAACAAGAAAAAATAATGACAATGGAGAAAACATGTCTAAGTTTAAAATATATGTAAAATTATGTCAGAAAAATATAAAGAAGTAAAAAGTATAGTAAAGAAAGTTTACATTCTTTGTGTTGTTTGGATTATGTTAAAAAAATCCATTTATATTAGAGTTGATGAGAGATTTGCACATTTTAACCTTTAGGTGACTGATCATTTGAAGCAAGGCAAAATGACCTAGAACCAATAAACTGGAGAAAGAGGGATATGGAATAATAATAAAACATACTTCACTTGTCAGATAGACGACAAGAACTAAAAGATGCAGCACATTCAGATTGTCCTTAAGGTTAAAGAAAATAAATTTTAAAATATAAATAAAAACCATTTAGATAAACATAAAAAATATAAATATGACATTTTTATCTTCAAATCTCTCAGTAATTGCATTAAACAATTTTATATGTGTAGCCACATTAAAACCTCCCTACAGTATCAGTAGAGATTGCAAATTAAAATAAAATGAGATAATTTTGCAAACCTATTAGAATGCTGAAATCTCCAAACTGACGAATCTAAATGCTAATAGGCAGATAGAGCAGAAGAAACTCTTAATTATTGCTGGTAGGAATTTAAAAGGATACAACATTTACAGAAGATAGTTTAGCAGTTAAAAAAAAAACTACACATACATTGAGCATATGATCTAGCAGTTATACTCATGGGTACTTACCCAAATGAATTGAAAAAGTTTGAAAGCAAAGGAGATGTCTGTCAGTAGGTAAGTGGATACACTTCCTGTGGTCACCATCTGACAGAATATCATTCACAACAAAACAGAGATGAGCGATCAAGGTGTGAAAAGATATGCAGAAAACTTAAGTGTACCACAAGTGGTGAAGCCAAACTAAAAATTCTAAATTGAGCATTATTCCATTATTTGACAATTCCTAAAATAGAAAATTCACATTTAGAAAATTATGGAGACAGATTGGTCTTTTCCAGGAATTTGGGTGGAGGAAAGAAAAGATGGGGTGCACTGGACGTATTCCTCACTGTGCTGCACTAATTGGCTATAAGACATCACACACTGTAAAAACTCACAGGATGCACAACACCAAGCGTGAGCCCTACTGTAAACTACTGACCTCGGGAAAAATGATGGGGCAATACCGGTTTATCCATCATGATACATGTGCCATTCTGGTGCGGGATGAAGATGATGGAAAAGAAACTCTCCTTTTCATTCAACTTTGATACGAAACGACCACCCTGCTACAAAATATCTATTAAAGAAAACCGAAGACATACACTAATTAGAAAGCAAACAAAATCAGACTAGTTTAAACAGACAACACCACCACCAGCAAAGACTGTAGTTCCTTTAAAAGAGGAATATCTTAAATATAAATGTTCAGAAAAGTTAAAAGAATAGAAAAATGATTTCACGAAAATTCTGACAAAAGTAAAATTTTTATCTATTCAAATATTAGATTAAATAGACGTCAAGGCAGAAAGTATATGGTATGAAGAAATTAATATTATAACCATAAATGTAAATATATTATAAAGGAGCAATCCCTAAGCATAGAATACAATACTGATTTTGTGAATCCATAAAAAACATAGCTCAAGATTTATATATAGCACTTTGAAAGAGATATAATTAAGATAAATAAATTGCTGTTATAATAAAATATTTTAACATATTTTAGTTAGTTATGAGAACAAAACTACTTCCACCCCAAAAGGAGGTTTAACAAAGTCTGACAGACCTGATGTGCACCTGTGTGTGTGCACACGTGTGTGTGTGTGTGTGTGTTCACTCATGTGTAGAATAGGGAAGAAAGGTGAAGAGAAATAGAATAAAGCAACATTGTCCAATTCCACAGAATTAACAATATTAATTCTTCAGGTTGATGAGTATTGGATGTCCTTCGTGTTATCTATAATTTCTTTCATCCATGTTTTGTAGATTTCATTGTAGCCATCTTTAACCTCCTTGGTTAAATTTACTCTTAGTTGTTTTTCTTTTTAGAGCTATTGTATTCTTGATTTATTTTGCAGCTCATCCATTGTTCCTATGTACTGAAGCTACTGATTTTTGTATGCTCACTTAGTATCCTACAATTTTACTCAATTTGCTTATAAGTGTGTTTTCATAGACTTCAGATTTTTCTGTATATAAAATCACATGACCTGCAAACTGGGACAATTTCACTTTCTCCTTTCCAATATGCATGGGTTTTACTTCTTTTTCTTCACTAATTTGTCTGACTAGGACTACTGGTACTATGCTGAATAAAAGTGGTAACAGTGGGTATCTTTGTCTCATTCTAGTTCTTAGAGGGAAAGCTTTTAGTATTTCCCTGCCCAGTATGAATTAATATTGTTAAAATGACCACACTACCCAAAGCAATATTCAAATTCAGTGTAATATTTATCAAAATATCAATACCATTTGTCACAGAAATAGAAAATTAAAATTTATAGAACTCAAAAGTACTCTAAAAATCCAAAGTATTCCTGAGCAAATAAAATCAAATCAGAAGCACCACACTATTGGACTTGAAAATACAGTACAAAACTATACTAATTAAACAGCATGGTACAGCATCAAGGCAGGCATATAAATCCCTAGAACAGAAAAGAGAACTCAGAAACTAATTCATGCATCTACAGCCAGCTGATTTTTAACAAAGACCACAAGAACACTCATTGGGGGAAAGACAATCTCTTCAATCGATGGTGTGGGATACTGAAGAATGAAAATAGAACTCTACCTCTCACCTTGTATAAAAATCACCTCAAAATGTATCAAAGACCTAAATATATGACCCCAAAGGATAAAAGGATAAAACTATTAGAAGAAAACATAGAGTAAATGCTCAGGATTTTGGTCTTGGGAAAAAATTTATTTAATAAAACCTCAAAACCATAGGGAATAAAAAGACAAAATAAACAAATGAGACTGTACTAAACTGAAAAGTTTGTGCACGGCAAAGTAAACAATCAACAAAGTACAAAGACAGCCTACAGTATTGGAGAAAATTCTTCTGAACAAGGAATAATATTTAATTCAGAATATACAAAAATGGATATCTGAATGAAAATTAATGAATGAATCACATTTATAAAAGAAAAAAGAAATACAATTTTGAAATGGGCATATGATCTGAGCAGACATTTAGCAAAAGAAGAAATCCAAAGATGGCAAAAAAAAAAAAAAATGCTCCACATCACTAATCATCAGGGAAATACAGATTAAACACTGTGAGTTATCATCTTACTCCAGTTACAATGGCTACTTATTACTAAAAAAACAAAAATTAACAAATTCCGGTGAGGATGCAAAGAAGAGAACCCTTACACACTACTGGTCAGAATATAAATGAGTGCAGTTGCTATGGAGAACAGTATGGAGGTTCCTCAAACAACTACAAATAGACGTACCATATGGTTCAGTAAAGAAAATCAGTATCTCAAAGAGACATCTGCACTCCTGTCTTTACTGAAGCATTTTTCACACCAGACAAATATGGAATCAACCTAGGCTGGTAGATGATAAAAAATATGGTAGGAATGCACAATGGAACACTATTCAGTTCATAAAAAAGAATTAAATCCTGTTACTCGTGGCAATGGAGGACATTATTATAAATAAAATAAGCCAGAAAAGTTTAACACCACATGGCATCACTCATATGTGGAAGCTAAAAATGATGGATCTCGTGGAAGTAAAAAGTAGAGCAGAGGATACTAGAATCTGGGAATGGCGGGGGAAAAGAGGACAGGAAGACATCTGTTAAAGGATGGAACATGACAGCTAGCTAGAAGAAATGAGTTCTAGTTTTCTGTATCCCTGGAAGATGCCCAGGGCCAACAATGATGTAGTATATACGTTCAAATAGCTGGAGGATGTTGAATGTTACCTACACAATTAAATCACAAGTGCTTTGACATCATGGATATGTTAATCCCTGACCTAATCACTTTGGCATTATATGTATCAAGATATCATTTTTACCTAACAAATAAATATGATTATTAGGTGTCAATTAAAAATAAAATTAAATGCATCAAATTGAAAAAACTAATAATGTTATGGTCTGAATGTGTGTCCCCCAGAGTTCATGTATTGTGATCTCATCTTCAATATGATAGTATTAGAAGGTGGGAACTTCTGTATAGTGATTAAGCCATGAGGGCATTGCCCCCAAGAATGGTATCAGTGTTCTTATAAGAGATCCGAGGAAGCTGGTTTGTGCCTCTACCACCTGAGAGTGCCCCCAGAGCCCCATCTATGAATGAGAGGGTGAATCCCTAACCAGACACCTTGCCTTAGGCTTCCCAGCCTCCAGAACTGTGAACAATACATTTATAAGTTACCTAGCCTAAGGTATCTTTTATAGCAGTATGACAAATAACTAAGCAAACATTTTTATTTTCAAGCACACTGGATCTAATATTTTTTAATATTGTGCATAAGTTGATCATAAAGCAAGTTTTAATGCATTTTAAATGGCTGAAATAACTTAGAAAATAACTCCTGTAAATTATAGTAGATTTAAGCTAGAAATAAATAGCATAAAATAACTAAGAAAAATCTCACTTTTTGTTTAAGCATTTTTTACAATTATCTTATTGATTAATGAGGATACCAAACAAATATTAAAGATATTTTTAGCTCAATAAAAATTGAAATACTATATTTTAAAACCTCTGTGAAGAAATAGAATGCCTTTGTTAGAGGAAGTATGGTTTCATAAACAGTGGGGATAGAAAAAAAAATAGAAAGGCTAGAATTCAATGATCTGAATCACCATCTTAATGAAATAGTGAGAATTAGAAAGTGATTTTAAAAAGTAAAAAAGGATGGAGATAATAAAGATATGAGAAGCAGCTCAAAATTTCTTCATTAATTTGTTTATATTCTAGCAACACTAACAAAACCAAAACAAAAATCCATACCCGCTATGTAAGGTGTACATCATTGCAGATCTAACACATACTAAAATGTAATTAGAATATTGTCGAAAAAAATTTCATGCCAATAATTTGAAAATTTAAATAAATATACTAATCTCTGTATAACGACTTTAAACTGACATAAGGAGTAACAGAACATTTAAGAAGTAATATATACTAATGATTTTAAACTTTAACTTTCCTGCCTCATAACAATATCATTTCAGTCTGGGATGCTGTAAATAACATGTATTTCCCAACACTTAGGGAAGAAGTACAGGCAATCTTACAGATTTTATTCAAGCTCTCAGTTTCATTTGACGTTTATCTTATAATTCTCTCAGAACCTTGATATCAAAGTATGACAAGGAAATTACAAAGGAAAACTTATAGGTCAGATTCTTTCACAAAAAAGATGAAATATCCTTTAACAAAACATTTATGAGCCAATTTTAAAGACACACACACAAAAATAATAAAGGTTATTAAAGTACAAACAAGTTGTGTTTATTCTAGTAGTTAAGGTTGGTTACCATTAGGAAATCAATCACGGAACTACATTAACAAAATTAAGGAGAAAAATCATTTAATGTTCTCAAAAGACATACAAGGAATCTATGTTAAAATTCAATACCTATTTGTGGCATTAACATCCAACTGGATATCTCTATTACCACTTAAGTGGTTAATAAATATTTGTTGAGTCAGAAGGTCTATTCACTGATGCAAAATGTAGTGAAGTCATGACTATCGAGATGCTGAGAATGCTGGCATGTACGTGGGTTTATTTGTGCGTGATGTACATGTGATTTTAGATGCTACAATGAACTTGCCGTCTACTACAACTATAATTGCACTAACTATGGTCGAGTGTCTAATTTAAGGGTCTGTACCTTATCTGTAATTCTTTATCTCACAATAATTTAAAAAGAGTTTTTATTTCCAGGTATTGGAAGGTATTGGTAATTTATTTTTTCTAATTTGTAGATTAGACATTCTCCTCTCCCTTCCTTCCCCACAACCCTTTCACAGCAATAAACAGAGTGGTGATTGAATTAAGACTTTAGTGTATTGAAAGCAAAGCAATTATGGCATTTGAAAAACAAATTATTTTTCTATGTAAAAATTTCTGATCTCAGAGGATGGGTGATCTTCTATCTCAATCACTTCATTTTAATCGTGAGCAATTCTTTGGAGATTTTCTGGTGAAGCTTTCTTATTTTGTAGATTGGGAAATTGAATTGGATGATATTATTAATGAAGATTAATTAAGACTGAGCCTGGACACGGGCCTAGAACATCTTGACTTTCTCTAATATTTTTTTCCTCTGTAACTGACTCATCTTCTATATTTCTCACTGAATTTGCGAAAGAGGTAATTATAGAATAATCTCACCTGTTACCACTAATGAAATGAGTGGAAATTGAAACACATGAAAACATTCGAAAACTTCTCCTATTGGGTTAGTATTTAATGATTTCATAATTAATGGCATAAAAATAATTGTTTTGACTTAAAAAGTGGAACTAAGAAAGGGTGGACTAAAAAAAAAAAAAACGTAAGTTAGATACAGAGATAGGATGTAAATGCTGTAAGGGGAACAAGCGATGTTTTAGGAATAAAGGCAGCATACATTTATGATGCACTGGGGTCTTATTTTGACACACGGTTACTCACCCTAGAGTTATAATGACAGCCCCAATGGAGAGGAGAAAAAAAGAATTATGGTTTATGAACATGTAATCTCTTTCGACATCCATTTCTCAGCAAAAGAAGGGAAAGAGCACAAGTAAATACATTTTGGAATGAGAGAGAATAAAAAGTTCAGAAAATGTCAATATGGCTAAAGTTTGTGAAGTTTGCAAGCATGAATTTAATTTAGTTAGGAGAAGTGCGGTTACAGGCCCAGGTGGAGATGTGATGAACTGAACCACCAGTTCCTCCCTTCTGAACACAGTAGAATTTCGTTTTCTTGCTCTGCCTGACAAATAATGATGAATAGAAGTGGCATTTTTGGAATTTTTGGTCAAAGGCTGTGGTTTGTAGTTTGAGAACCTCCAGAAATCTCTTTTCTTCTGGTTTGATAATCAGCAACATTCAAGATGGTGGCAGCTTTGTTAGATAAATTTCCCGACATAGTGAGGAAAGACCCCAGAGACCCGTGACAGATAAGTAGCCTTTGTGGAAAGTAAAATTTTTCTGCTGTCAAACTTTGACTTGGGGAGTGGCTGTTACCGTGGTATAACATACCTGGCCTGCCAGTCTCATCAACTATGTAAGGAGTTGGTCTATGTATTGTTCATGGACAGGCTTAGTTATGGCTGAGCCATGAAGTGGTGGGCATGGTCATGGGCCGTTCAGATGGCTCTTCAAGGCAGAGCTTGTCATACCAACAGATCACATCTATTAGCTACTTCAACAGGTCGTTTCTGCTGCAGATAACCACCTCACATGTGGCGTCCTCTTTCTGTGAGCACCTCACATCTAACGGTTGATGGTGATGCAGTTAGAGGCTTATTATTTCAAGCCAATTCTAAACACCTGCGATGAGCCACCTTTTTATCCAAAGCCACCTATAGAGTTGGCTGAGGCTGCTGTTGGCCTTGTATGAAAGCTTAACTTGTCCTGTTGCCCAAAATCATTTCCTCCTTCCTTCTATAGGTGTTGAGTAAAAGGTCACTACATCATAAATATACTACATGATTACCTGTTCCATTGGGAGAACACTGCTGGGGTCTGAAAAAGCGGGCAAAGGTTAATGTATTGTAGGTGGGTCATTCATCACCTGGCCGGCAATGAGAATTCCATCAGTGGTGGGAGACGGAGACAGTCAGCCGCTGCATGAGATGGGGGTTCTTTTGCTCAAATTTCATTATAGTGAAATGGGATATTATGTATGTGGAAGCAAACGTATCACCAGATGCCATGTTTCATCCGTTTGAGAAATATGTAGAGAATAGTAGTCAGGGAAGAAGAATTGGGGCCGTTGTGTTACTTGGTTAATAATCTAGAAAAGAAAAAATAAAAAGGAAAAGATAAAAAGAGGATGAAAGCTATGGAGTGTCATTTATAACTTTGGGATAGGCTCTTCCTTTTTTCCCTAGAAGTCTGGAAAAAGCTAAAGATAAGCACCAGAACTTAATTCCCGACAGCCAATCTCCAGAAAAGCATTATAGTCCCAGCAAGAATTTCTTCTAAAAAGGCTCTACAGATACTTAGTAGCTATGCAAAGGTTCTATGAGATAGTGAATAAAGCTTAAGGCCATCAACTCCAGTGAAGCCAAAGCCAAGCCAACTTTGAACATTTTCATGTTGTAGAAAATAAAACTTCGTTCAAAAGACATGCTCTCCTACCAGAATTTTTGAAAATCACTGGCCTATTATCACAATATAAAATCCACTGAGCTTCACAGAAATTCATAATTAAATTCTCATACTAACTATTTTACATATAAATACACACACACAGCCCCATTCCTGATATTAGGACAATTAGAATTACAGGTCACAAAATAACATTTCCTAACATCTTTATTTAACTGCCCTTTAGTTAGTTTTATCATGGTTACTTTCACTTGTCAATTTTACCAGGATCATTGAAGCAGATGATCATGGAAATTATCACGTAAATGATGAAAAATCACTAACTCTAAAACAATGTTTATGGATGCAAATATATTGTTGAAAACATAGTTTTGAAATTTAGAAATGGAGAAAATATGAATATTGAAGTAAGGATAAAATGCCTTTAACTTTAGCTTTTTGAGATACATTTAAACCAATCTTACAAATACATGTATAGTGATACACAAAAATATTTGTGAGATACCTTAACGTGAACTATTTTATGAGGATTGATAACGCATACTTTAAAATTATATCGTGTGCCCAAGATATCCCAAATTTTATTTTCAGAAAATTTGATTTCCATTTTATAAATATAAACATCTTTCAGATATTCAAATTTACATATCACTGATTAAACTTATGATGAAATGATAGATATTTCAATATTAAAATATAAAATAAAATTAACCCAATGCAAAAAATAATAACAGGTCAACTTTAATTATTAAAGAAGATGTTAAGCACATTTTAATAGCCAGACACTGACAGGAACAATTTCTATTTTCCTAAAAAATAGAAATAACAGCTAATCTTTACTGTAACAACTGTTACTAGGTAACTAAATGCCATTTTTGATATTGCTAAAATACAAAATGTATTTATATTTATAAATTTTCTAAAACTTTTTTGAAAACATATTCAGAATATCATAAAAACAAAAGAGATATTTGTAATAAAGTCCCTCAAATTTCAGTTTTAGTTAAACCTTGACACTCCATGCTTACAAATCAGAAGTCTAATTATTTCAGAAAGATAATCTTTCAGGTACAATTTGCAAGAGGTGTCCCTGTCTGATTAAGAAACTGTACTCAGTAAGGTTCTGAGAGTACATACCCTATTGTGAGCAGTATTGAGAGTAGACCTTAATGGAAAGAAAATGGATGTGGGCTTGGAAAATGGCTCATAAGAGATGCATCCTGATAAAGAGATGGATATAGAAAAGCGTGTGGGGGAGAGAGAGAGAGAGATTTCATCCTAGGAAATACAGAATCCATGATAGATTGTGACCAGTGCTTACGCCCACTACTTTTCCATCTAAATCTATTTCAACTGTTGCAATAGCACACTAGGCTCATTATACTCTTAATTATCTTCAGTTCATTCCCCAAAATAAAAACAAAGTGACTTTTCTAAAAAACACACAGTTGAGACATTTGTCAGCTTGAAACCTTTGAGGACTCTCCACTTGTCATTAGAGCAATGACTACAGTCCTTAGCATGTCCTGTGAAATTCTGTAGGCTGGCCCAGCCCCCTCTCCATACACACGTCTCCTTGCCCACTGTTTGGTCAGACCGACTTCCTTGATTCCTCCATGCTAGTTGTACAATTCCTTCTGCCAACTTCCTGTAGTTGTGAACTATTCATCTTTACATCTCAATTCTAAGTTTTTCTGGGAGGCCTTCCATGATCATTGCAGATCAGATTCCTGATGTACACAGTAAACTCTCTATTTTGTAAATATGTCATATTTACATTTTGTAAATATATGAATCACTATTAAAAAGATTAGTATACCTGAATACTATTAGATTCTAAAACAAACCATCAGCTCATGAAGGTAGGACATATGTCTATTTTGTTCCCTTATCGATTTCTACAACCAGCACAGCACACAATGAGAAATGTTTGGGTGATTGTGTAAGTGATCAAATAAATGTAATTAATAATCTTTCATTGGCTGCCTATTGGATTCAAGCCAATCCTGCTTTACCTAAGAGTTTGATGTTCAGTCTAATTATGATCTCCCTGTCTGTTTCTATTTATAATATTCATAGTAGAGGCTAAGAGAAAAAGTGAAAGAAAGAGAAAAGGAGAGAGGGAAAGAAAGAAAGAAAAAGAGAGAGAAAAGGACGCTTGGCTGAAGGAACAATTTAAAGTCAGGATCATGCTAAATTTCATGGAACTCTGTACATGGTCTATGAAAATGGAGGAATTATACTGAAAGCTTCCTGAAAACATAGCTCTGACTCTTGCAAGATTGGATAAAATATTTGTAACCTTTAATGCTATTCCCTACCTCCTCTGGGCTGAATTTCAAAAACTAAAGTAAAGGCAGAGGAGAATATATAGTTAGAGAAGAAGGATTCCGCTTTGCAGCATCTCCTAAACCAGGCTTTGCGCAGTGCAGCTGAAAGCGGGGAAGGGTCAGAGTATTTTCCTGATGGTCTACGAGGTGCTCCAGGAGTCATATGCATGTATTTCAAACATAAATTCACATTTTGTCAGCTGGATTTGCAGTTAAGGTAATTAGGCTACAGCAAGGCTAGGGGGCTATTTAGTGGCCAAAGAAAGACAATGTTGTTATAAATTGGTATCTTTGGGGGGGACCCCGACACACAACTGCAGTTTCAGGGATCTGGTGTAGAAGAAAAACAGGGCACATGCTGCTGTATCAGTGAGATGTTAACAGGCCGAGGTGAGAGGGATTTATCTGGATTGAGGTGTCTGTTTACACGGCTTCATGGTGTTCATTTTCTTCAGACATCGGAGGACTAAGAAATTGTGTTTATTATCGTCCTCCTCCTGCTCTATCCTCAATCCTCACCACCACTGTCATCTTACCTAAGGCATGTTTCTCTCACTGAGACCACAAGGTACTTCCGTCGGGTAGCTTTAAGCTTTTTTCCTTGATAAAAGTCCTGAAATGAAGACAAGCCTGATTTATGGGTTTGGGGAGCATTTATGTTCCCCTCGCTCCTGCCAGAATCATAGGTGTAGGCAATTTAACATATTAAATCACACTCCAAATGTAACGGTCCCAAAGTGATTGGATCCTTTCTCAATTTAACTGTCTTTTCTCTGCCAACCCTTAGGGCTTCTAGCTACAATTTGTGAGATGGTATCTTTCCAAAGGAAAAATATACAAAAATCTTGTTATAAGTTATGAACAGTAGTTAAAAGTTACAAATAGTTGTCTTCATTTTCGTTTCCAAAGAAGGGAAGGCAATCTTTAAATATACTGGAAGGTCGTTCTCAATGGGAAAACTTAGGAGGGTCACTTTGTAAGTGGAGGGATCAGGATTCAAAAACTCAAGTTCTTAACCATTGTTCTAAGAATAACCTCTCCTATTACTAGCAACATTTATTAGTATAAATATCAGGAAACACTGTGTCCCTATCTCAAAACATCAAGTTGAGTGGGCTCAAAAGTCCACTTTTGACAAGGGCATGATTTCCAGATTTGAAGTGAACAGTTTGAAGAAAAAAATAGTTTGAGAAATATGCAAATAAACAATGGCACTAGATAAAAAGAAAACATAGTATAACAGGAAAAATTGAACTATGTACTTAAAATGAATAATTCTTGAGGGTGAAAAAGAGGTCAAGAAAAATATTTCAGGAAATGTAGTAAAGCAAACTGGTTCCCTGGTATCAGATAGCTCTGCCCCTATCAGCATTTGTCCAGAATTAAGCAGTGAGCTCAACTGCACTTCATTAGAAGATCATTTTCTTTATATTCACACATATTTTTAAGTGGTAATTCAGTTCTGGGGAGGAAAATAGTTGAAGAATATTACCAAGTAGAAATTATCTTTTTTTATTTACTGAATAAGTCACTTGAAAAATGATCAGTCCCAAGCTCTAAAGAGACCCTGACTTGGCTGTGAATCACAATTATGTAAACCTATAACTGGATTTTGAGCCCACTTGTGGCAGTTAAAGTAGAACTATAATCCCCAGTCTACCCTGTGATGTGTTGAATTCATTTTTTTCTCTTAGCAACTTTATTTATAATAGCCCCAACACAAAATAATATCAACATTGTGATATATAAATATAGCCAGATATAGATTCTGGAGAATATCATTTGAAGGCACTTAGCCATTTATTGGCCGAGCGGACATTATGTGGATTTATTGATATTCATTTCAGTTCTGTTGCAAGTCCCACAAGTTGCCTTTTCAAACCTCATCCAAATCTCAAGACACTTTACTGCAAAGACAGCCCTGAGTGTCACCGAGACGTCGGAGCCCCAAGGCTTCTTCTGTCAAGGTCTTTCTTTCCTTCTCTCAGAGGAAATCCTGTTTTATGCATGACAGCTTAGACCCATCATTTGGGTGCAAACGTTTTGGGGACTGACAGAGGTGCCAAGTGTGCTCCCAGCCGGGCAGAATCTGAGGATTCCGGGGTTCTGAAATCCATGGGCACAGAGGTGCCAAGTGTGCTCCCAGCAGGGCAGAATCTGAGGATTCTGGGGTTCTGAAATCCATGGGCCCTAGGTTTACCCAGGTGTATTTTTAAATTTCTAAAATTCTTGGAAGTATCATATCACAAATGGTATGATTTTAAATTTTACATACTAATTATTCATTACAGTAATGCAGGAATACTACTACTTTTGTTGTATTAACTTTCAATCTTGTGGCCTTGCTACATTTTTCTATATTAGTCAGGAGTTTGTTACTGTTGTTTGTCTTGATTCTTTGGTGATTTTTATATAATAATTTTATCACCTGTAAACAAAATTGTATTTCTTGCTCCCTATAAGTACATCCCTTATTTACCTTTTTGTTTTATTGTACTAGCAAAGACTTCCCATATGATGTGTTGAGAGAATATTTTCTGACCGAGCACTTGGTTATACCAAATACATAACATACATATAAGCCAGATGGACTCTATCACATTAAGATTTAAGGGCAAACAATTGGGTTTTGATATTGTTGTGTTTTGTTTTTTTACCTTCTTGCACATCTTAGATTTGATTCCTGTGATTTTTTTTTCTCTTCTTTCTTTAGTCATGTGTGACAAGAACTCTAGCACAGAGATTAGATTTTGAACTTGAGAGAATTCCAAGTTTTGTACTATCTAATTTTTTCTAGTCTGCTTACAGCTGTTGGCCATTTGCAGAGGAAATAGATGAGGTATGTGGTGCTTGAATCCTACCCCTTCCTTAATGTTTTACAGAGAAGTAGCCCAAACGTCAAACCTCCATTCCAAGGTCAAGAGCATGTATCAGGACACTTTCTGAAGCAATGAAGTATTTAGAAGGAATGTGTTCTATAATGTGCCGTCCACAAGGCCCTTCTCCTCTCTCTTCTTTGTGGTGGTCAGAGTTAAAGAGCCAAAGAAAGAGTCTGCACCAGAAGAGGGCAGAGTCACTCTGAACCCTTTGGGACAGCTCCCCAGACCATGGGGCCACTCTTCTGGCCTGATGAGGCCTTATAAAGTGAGAAACTTTCTGTTACCTGGACTCATTCTGTTTCCTGATATGCGTGTGTGTGTCCTTTCATTGGAGTCACAAGTTGACACTGTTGAATAGGCTGGGAGACACCTGCAGGGCAAGACTCCCCCCACCTCTGTTCCAGACCACTCATGCTCATCTAGCTTAGAATGAAGAAGGGGGCTTCAGTCACTGCAGCTCTCCTGAGAATCTGGGTCTCAGACTTACACACTCTCTCTATTAATATACTGTCCTCTCTACCTGCTCTTCTCTTTCCCTCACGAGATTGATTTGAATAAGAACTCTGGCATTTTGTCACCGGTTCACAAAAATGTCATTAGAGTCCCACATAAGATTATGAGGCCAAACTTTAGTGAAAAGTATGATTTTTCCAAAGCATTTTTTTCTTTGCATACATGCTCCAAAGCACTTAAAGAAAGTGTATCAGAATCAGAAACTGGCCATCTCCTCACAGCTAATAGCAGATATTTCTCTCATTTTCTTTTCTTTCTTTCTTTTTCTTTTTTTATTAAGTCAAATACCCATAGATCGTGAATTCATTCATGTATATGTGGGGTACAATGTGCTGATTTTTTTATACAATCTGACATGGTTACATTAAGTCAATCAACATAGCTCTCACCTCATTTACTTGATTATTGTGCCAAAACATCCATGTTCTACACTCCGCAGATTTTAGAAATTAGAAACTTTAATATTAAAAAGAAAGCCAAATTTCTCTTTTCTCACAGCTATGACACAGTTAAAGCAGAATTCAAATCTGGGTCTCTCTGTCTATAACTACTGCAAGCTTTCAAATTTTTCACATTGCCTCCTACAATTAAGTTGATTGCAGCCTTGAATCTTTAATTCTTCTACATATACAGATGTGTATTTCCACATATGTTAAGCATACTCTCACCCTAAATATGAAAAGCTTTATACAATTATGAATTTTAATATAGTAATAGAATTTACTGTACCTCATTATGATTCTATGTACAGGTATATGTAGGTTAAACAAATCCATCTTCACCTGAAATATGATAGAAAAACAGCATTTCTATCTTATGCTTTTTCTCTATTAGGAAATCAAAGATCTAAGAGTTGAGTTTATAGATAATTTGGGAAATGCTATTATTTAAGCCTTGCTTTTAAAGCAAGGATAAAAATCTCTGCATGTTTTGCTTTTGGAACTTTTTGGCATTTTAGAGGTATTTTCTTACTTTATTTGGAATCCACATACGGGCTCAAAACCTCAAAGGCATGTGGGGATGAAAGGTTGAGTGCTTTGATTGGAATTATAATTTTTGGTGATGCCGCACCTTTCATCTGGGAATTCAAAGCCATCTTCAAGAAAATCCATTTATTATTCCAACACACCTCTGAGGCAGCTGGCATATACTTAGAGTCGGAAAAGCACAGGCACCAACAAGGAAAGAGGAAAGCTAAAGATATATACATGTTTTTTAAACAGAGGCACAAACCCACTGGATTCACAAATTTTTCATTCTAATCTTTGGAAGTTAGAACTCGGTCTGCCGAGAGTGAGGAAGGTTATGAATGAATGTGCCATTTCTCCAGGAGGTTCACACTTAAAGGCTCAGCTTCTGTGTGTGCAAAACCGTGTGTGATATTATACTCAAAGGAACATGAGGAGGGGAGAAGAGCTGGGTTTTGTAGAACAGAAAACAATGTGGATTATCAGAAGACAGGATGTAGATTTAAAATAGGGAAATCTCTTTTCAGTGAACCCAACTCATTGTATCTAATATTCAAGTGAAATTTGCAGACACTACTCAATCTCTTCCTTGGGAATCCCCTCTCTCCTGCCCATCATCAGTGAGCTCCCACGGCTTTCCTTGTGTTACTGCAACTGCTTTGTAACCCATCTCTCTGCCACATCTTCCTCCTCTCCAGTCCAGTCATTATCTTCAGCTAAAAATGTTCTTGTTTCTAAACATAACTCTTCCTACTTAGGATGATCTCTTTACCACTCTAAAGGGCCAGAGATATAGCAACCAATTTTAATTGAGACAGAGCAGAGCCACCCACACTAAGGTGCTCTCAACATAACTTCCGTCCACATCAATTGGCATTTCTTCCATTTGTGACACCCCTTCTTTCAAACCCTGTTTCATAAACTTCTATCAAATTTAACATTTTCTTCTTCTGCATACACCCTGCAGAACATTTTACCTCTCCATGATTCTGTAACCATCATTTCGTCAACCCAGTATGTTTTAATCACCTTTTTGTTCCTTACCTAGAAAACTGCTACTCAAACTTAATATCCTTATCTATAGATCACCCCATTAATGTAGAAACTTGATTGATCATGTGTGTGCACGTGTGTGTGTATTTGTGTCCACTCACTTCAGCTCTGGCATTATTTAGAGATTTGCCTGCTGGTTTTCCAGCTAAGCTCTCCTTCCCTTTGTGGCAGTAGCTCGTTGTACTCAACTCTGTATCCTCTGTGTGAATGTCAGCACCCGGCACAGAATAGAGCTGGAGTTGTGCTCTATTGTGCATGTACATTTTGAATGTGATGACTCAATACATATTTGTAAACAACTTATTACTTTGAGAAGCACCCAACCCATCCACTCATATGTGTGTATTTCGAGTACCTCCTACTCTCTGCTGGATGTCTTTCTTGGGTTTTAAGTACTCACGAGAAGGAAATGACTCCTGCAGAAGTTGCTATAAGGCATGGAGATTGCGGAGTCACTTTGGAAACACCTTATATTTATACAGTATGTACATACTCCTTTTCCTTCGGTCAGAATAATGCTGAGGAACAACAATTCCCAGAGGTCTTGGCTTATTTCCCTTAACATAATCTTCTCAGTTTCATCCTTGTTGTTGCAAATGGCAAGATTTGATTCTTTTTGTGAATATGCATAACAATCTCTTTATCTGTTTGTCTGTCGGTGGACACTTAAGTTGATTCCATATCTTAGCTACTGTGAATAGTGTTGCAATAAACACAGAGGTGCAGACATCTTTTCAATATCCCAATTCTCTCCTTTGGCTAGCCTACCCAGCAGTGGGATTGCTGAGTCATGTGGAAGGTCTATTTTTGTTTTTTTGGAAAACCTCCATACTGTTTTCCATGATAATTGAGCTAATTTGCATTTCCACTAACAGCACGTGTGGGTTCCCATTTCTCTGCGTCTTCTCCAGGATTTGATATTGTCTGACTTTTTGAAAAAAATCCATTTTAATCGGAGTCAGATGCTGTCTCAGTGTGGTTTTGATTTGCATTTCTCTGATGATTAATGATGTAGAGCGTTTCTTCTTATACCTGTTGGTCATTTACATTTTTACTTTTGAGAAATGTCTATTCAGAATCTTTGCCCATTTTGTAATTGGACAATTTGCTTTTCTTCTGTTGAGCCGCAGCAGCTCCCTATAGATTTTCATTATTAATCTTTTGTCAGATGGGTGCCTTGCAAGCATTTTCTCCTATTCTGTGGGTTGTTCCTTGACTTCATTGGTTGTTTCCTTTGCTGTGTGGGAGCATTTTAGCTTGATATGACCATATTTGGTCCAATTTGCTTTGGTGGCTTACACTTTGGGGTTACTACTCAGAAAGTCCTTGCCCAAATCAATGACCTAAAGTATTTCCCCATTGGGTAAGTGAATTTTAAAATTTTAACCCCAAAAGTCATAGGGGGCGCCCCCACACATATGCATATTATGGTGAAATGTCCAGTATGTTCTCATCTATGCATTTTTAAAAAGTACAGTCACCCTCCTTCCTCTCACATCACTCAGCCACACACTCAAATATGCTTCAATTCTTCTGGTTCCCAAGCTCACCATCTATATTTATTCTACATCTGTATTTCTTATCTCTCTTACCAATCAGAGTATTTTCTTTTCTCTCCCTTCTACTCCCCCCCATATCTTCCCTCATCTCTCCTCCTTTTTCCTCTCTCTCTCCTCTGACAGGTTTCACAAAGACCTTGAATCAGGTTCCAGACCAAAAGGTTTCAGTTCTCTGCAATCCTGATGCAATATTTTACCAATCTCCATTAGTACATTTTCTATGTAAGTAAAACATTATTTGTCATTTTCAATTCATTCTGTGCTTTTGGGGGGCTGGTGCTGAATCTTGGTCCTGCCTAGTAGGAGCACTTGTGAAAATTGTACATGGTCATGATTGACCAACATAAACTGAATACAGATACTCTATTTCCCTTGGCTTTTTGAACAAGCTTTTGAGCTATGGTAATGTAGAGTCAGAAGTAGCTGTCAGTTCCTGTCTTCATTGACAAGTATCAGGTCAATGTGTGATTTCCTCAGAGAATAGTGTCCAAATGTAACTAACTACAAATTGCTCACATGAAAACCATACCCTGATTTCCATTATGAATTCTATGATGGGTTTGCATGTGGTTCTACCTCCTAAATTGGCACAATATTTGCCAGCATCAAGAGCGGGGCATGGAGACTTGACTCTTCTCTGAACTCCTGTTTCCCCACTTTCAGGGTGGTATAAACACATGGGTTCACATAACTACCTAAACTCGGTCCTCATTGCTATTTCCAGGGAGGCAGATCAAATCCCCTTTCACATTGTCTGAATCTGTAAGTTCTACTCTACCTTCCTGCTGCCTCTGCTTCCTTGATGTACCCCTTTCCTTCAAACTCACATGTGAAATGTCACTGGTCTCAAGAGAAATTGCAAAACATACCCAGCTCTCAGAATCATGCTCTTAGAAGGTAAGCATAGGAAGTAAGGGCTATCAATCTGGGCACCACATTTGACAGTCATGAGCAGGGCATGAAGACTTGTCTCTTCTCTGAACCACTGGCTCCCCAGCTTCAGGGTGATATAAAGTAGGGTCACAGTCAGGGTACACAAACCAAACAAAAGCATGCATTGAGGAAAAGAATACCTATTTGTTTAACATAACATTTCAACAGATTTATTTTTAAATCTATCCACATGTTATAATATTATTTTAAAAGTTATGTTTTACTGGCAAGGAACATGTGATTTATATGTGCATATTCGTATTTCACCCACTTCATGGACAATCTCTCTATTATAATTGTATATTTGTGGATTATATTATCATCACTAATGAGTTATACTTTTATTTTGTATTTTTGCATTAGTTTTTATATCCTTATAAAACTTTATAGGACATCTAATGCAACAATGGATATGGTATACTGTGTATCCTTGAGAGTCTTAAAAGAAATATATTTGATATTTTACCATTAAATGTGTTGTGTACTTAATTTTATAGATATTTTTAATCAAGTTAATAATATTCCATTCTATTCCTCTAATAGCCATAATTTTGTTTTGCTTTGTTTTTTATTTTGCTTTTCTTCAAATGATGTCTATTTATCAAATACTTCTATCAGATACTTTTACCAAATCTTTTAAGAAAAATATATGATTTTTCTCAGTTAGTGCATGAATGTGATACTGTAGAGAGCCTTATCTCTGCATGAAAATATTAACTTTTTCCTGGGCACACAGCTGATCTCCACTTCTCAATGTTCCCTTCACTTAGAGATAGCTATGGCCAGTGCATGAGTTTTAGCTACCAGAATGTGAGTAGAAGTAAGTCACTGCCGTACGTGGCCTCTGTAGAATTGTTCTTGCTTTGTCCCCCTTTATCTTTCTCATTTCCAGTTTTCAGGCATGTAAATAACCTTGGCATACTTGAATCCAAGGTGCCAAAGCCTCACCCAGATCTAGCCCCTGAAAGATTGACGGTGATGAGTAAGCACTTCCAAAGTGGCAAACTCATGCCCTGTGAAAATGAATTCACTCAAAAAAAAAGAGAAGATTGGAAAAATTGAAATAAAAATAAATTTTGTAGAAATATGAACCTTAATCAAATGCTTAGAATAATCCAAGAAGCATTTGTTCAAGAAAAGAAGCTCAAACTTGGTAAGAACAGTGAGCGTTGTGTAATTTAAACTTGCTATTAACACATGCCACTGCACAGCTTGATGGAGGCTTTGAAAACCGGTAGCTTCACAATCATAGGAACTTTGAGAAGAAGTGGGCTAGAAGGCCCTCAGGTGCTTAGAGTGGGTCTTGAATATCCCCAGTTCCTATCCCCGAGTATTTGACTGAGTTGTCAACTCCTGCGGAATGGGCTCTTACTGAGGACTTGCTTTACTGAACCTGAGTCAGATCTTAGTTGAAAAGCTACCCCCAGGGTATTTGTCAAAAGCATTTAGAGGTAATTCTTTAATATCATTTTTATCTGGGATAGTGAAATAACCCGAGGTCCAATAAGAAATCAATTTAAATGAAAAGCTGGGTAATGAGATGACCAAGGGGCTCCAAAAAGCTTGGGCACATTACTGGAATCTAGAAGAAGCAAGACATGTGCAGAGATGCTCTCAGGTCAGGAAAGGTGCAGGAAAGTCCCATTCTCTCTTCTGTGTCTGCAGATTATATAGAAGATGCCATTTTTCCTAAAATACTTACATGAAATTTTCCTCCCAGCAACATGGTCTGAGACATGGATTTTTCCTTTACATCTCTGTAACTCTTTGTGTTAATTCATTTTCTCATTCATTCATTCATTTTAGACAGTCTTTGGAGTAGGTAGCATTAGCTAATATATTTCCTCAATTGCTAATGACGTTGACCATCTTCTTACAAATTTATCACCATTTGCATTTTCCATTTTGTGACGTGCTCCTTTTCTGAGGGATATATACTATCTCCTTATCAGTTTTTATAGTCCGATTATAATCTATATAAAAGCTGCTGTTCTTAAGGTTACCGTTTGATGTACTAAAGCTGTTAATTCCATGGAGACAAGCCTATCAATCATTTCTTCTGTGAACAGGCAGCATATCTCATGTGTTGTATAACATGTCACCCATTTCCTGAGGTCAGGAATATATTTTGTTGAGGTCACACTGATAAAGAGTGGCTAAGCCAGAAGCAAACCCCAGACTGAGAAGTTCCAAAGACTGTGACTTCCTTACACTGCCACTGACCTCCTCTGAAAACAAAGAAAAACAGACCAAAAACTTCTGGGCTAGAAATTGGAAGTGGTTTTTCTCGGAGTTGTGCAATGTACAGAGTATGAATGAATCATTTGTCATTTCTTATTAATAAGGCAGACACAGCCTTGGATGAACAAGAAGGAATAAACAAGTACATGAGAGTGGTGTGTTTAGCCGAACGGAACGAATCCGGCAGCCTCTGGCACTGGTAGTGTTCAGTAAATTATCTTTGCCCATGAACTAAGTGACACCCTTAAAGAGTTCATCCACCTCACACGGATGAGCAGTTTACATCAGATAACAGATTCTTCACCTCCACGATCCCGCCTGCTGCTATTATCTCAAAGATTTGTCACTGTCCCTTCACTTGTGCTTCTGGATCAGGCTGGGGAATTGGATGGCTTTGAAAGCCCGTGTTTCCTTTGCCAATATTCCAGACATGAATGTGCATATGGTGAGCTGCTTTGTGGGAAAAAGAAAGATGGTTTAGAAAAGGTTTAGGGGATAAAGGACACATCACATTCTCAACTCATGCAGCAACGTGCTGTGCTGAGATATTTTTACAGAAAAAAAGGTAAACAAAACGCATTTATAGCATATTAGTTGTAATTTTACTCTACTGACAGTTTAACTGTCTTGTGCCATATATTCCTTGAAGCTGGAGACATTAGGTTACAAGGACTCTATCTTTCACATGTCCATCACACAGGCATACTCAGGTGCATACACACACCTACAGACACACATGCGTATGTTGTTTTGCTTACTCTCCAATGAAGATATGATGGACATCATTAGTCCAATTTTACATTACTGCGGAAGTGAATCACAACTAAATTTACACAACAGCTAAGTGTTAGGAATAGACTTATACCTGTATTGATCTAAAGTTCATGTTCTTAAGCACCACATGGAAGGCACTGGAGACTCTGTACTTGAAGGACTAAGACCAGAAATATGTTAGGTGCAAAAGGCTCAGCCGAAGGACTTTAATTTTATACTTGAAAAATACATATGAAATATGGGACACAATCAGTAAGTTGAAGTGGTCACAGTTCAGCTTAAAATTACAACTAAACCCTGAGATAGCTTATGCCTTGGTATAGTTCCATTCTTGCTCAGTTTTACACTGACTCTGTGTGTGTGTGTGTGTCCTATAGCACTGTAGGAGTCATTCTGAACTTTGTCTTCACTTACACACACACACACATGCTCACATACACACAGAGAAGTAGTAATTTCATCCCCCAGTTTATGTGTAGGTAAATTGAATCAGAAAGAGTCTAAGTCAATTAATGCCTCAGTTTACATACATATAAATTAGAAAACTTATTTCCTTCTCCTATTTGACTTCCCAAGGTCACAAAGTCTATTTGAGTCAAGGATAGGATTTGATATCATGTCCATAGGTGTTCAATTCAGTGACTTTTCCTCTCTATCTTGCTGTGATGTCAAAGTGTAGTGAGGCCTGCAAGTTATGTCTGAGACTCTTGGTGAAAGATATCGTGTGTATCTAGGGTGGTGTCTGTGGCTAAGTGACACAGTATAGGGTGCTGGCCCCATATACTGAGGGTGGTGGGTTTGAACCTGGCCCTGGCCAAACTACTTCAAAAAAAAAAGGGAGGGGATCATGGCTGGTACCTGTGGTCCCAGCTACTTGGGAGGCTGAGGCAAGAGAATCACCTAAGCCCAAGAGCTGGAGGTTGCTGTGAGCTGTGATGCCACAGCAGTCTACTGAGGGTGGCAAAGTAAGACTCTGTCTCTAAAATAAAAAGAAGATATCATGAGTATCAGTAAAATCTGAGAATAAAACTTGATGGGGAGGGATCTTCTACAGATTCAAATGTGGCAATGAAACGGTAAATTTGAAATTCTCTTCATCATTTTAAAGAGGGTTCATAACTAGACAGAGAACATGCAGAGTGCAGCTGAGAAGCCAGCGCCGTGGCAGTGCTCAGAACTCACACTCACTCACTCCGCTCTGTGCAGCTATTCTTTTGTTTCAGATCATTTTAATTCCACAAGTGTTTATTAATTTCCATTGTTTTGAAACTCAATTTGAACTTTCAATGGAAAGCAGACTTTCGATATTCTTTTAAAACAAAAACTCTTTCAGAAAATATTTAAATCTTTTCTGAATTAGAAGAAATACTCTCCGCTTCTGAGAGTGGGTACCTGGTCTCTGCATTGCTGAAGACAAATACATTCTGACCTTGAAATATAAGGAAGGAAACCAGCTTTTGCATTGGAAATGATGTGGGTTTCAGCTTTTGTACATAAACAATACTTTTCCTGAACAGCACTGGGGCTACGAGCGAACAGTTTTTTCAGGAGGGTAAAGGGTTTGGTTGTAAAGTTTGAGATACTGAGGAGAAGGGGAATATAGGGAAATATGGAAGGCAGGAATCTGAGAACTGGATTTGAGCGTAAAAAGTGTGAACACCCGGGACAGCGCCTGTGGCTCAAGGAGTAGGGCGCCAGCCTCATATACCAGAGGTGGTGGGTTCAAACCCAGCCCCAGCCAAAAACTGCAAAAGAAAAAAAAAGTGTGAACCCCTGCTTGCAGGTGTGTGGTGGTGTGTTTACAGGAGGGCTCAAGTGAGGAGCGGCATTCAGACACCCGGGGCTGTGATGGATTGGAGTCCTTAAAAGAAGGAGGCTTCATGTTCACCTGAGCCCAGTCCTGTGTTGTGAGACTTACCACTTTTAAGGTGACAGAGAAATTAGTTTAAGTGTCCTCATAAAGCAAAGCCCCGCAGACAAGTCACCTGGGAGTGGGAGTGATGCCCGGTGATGGACAGTGCTTTCCTCCCTAGGCCCCTCAAGATAACATTTTCAGAAAATCTTTGAGCAGCTTGTCCCCCTGATGCTGAGGACATCTGTGAGAGAGAAAGGAGAGGGGTGATTCTTACTCTGTACTCAAGACTGGCTCCAGCACACAGGAGCAGGCCAGAGTGGGACTGAGTTCCTGCAATGCCCTTGCAGAGACCCCACTGCCTGTGCTAAGTCATCCTACTGGGCGCAACAAGGATGGAATGTGAACAATTGGAAATTTCTAGGTGCTTGCAATTGCTAGAA
Organism: Otolemur garnettii; assembly: GCF_000181295.1. Lineage (NCBI taxonomy): Eukaryota > Metazoa > Chordata > Mammalia > Primates > Galagidae > Otolemur > Otolemur garnettii. The sequence continues at coordinate 4,224,348 of NW_003852457.1, forward strand.
CAATGCTGCATGTTCTATATTTTTAATTATCATTTGTTAAATTATCAGGACTACACAGTGAAGTAGGTATTTTCATCTTCTACAAAAGAAATAAGTTGAAGCCTAGAGAGGTCACAGACTTACTTTTAATGACTTTCATTGCAAGGCACAGAACCAGGATCAGACATTTCACTTGGTTAACATCAAAGCTCCCCTTCTCTTTTATGATGTAACGCTATGACTTTGTGCTAATTCTCTGTGTAGCTCTAGGCAAGTCATTTTAACTACTTGGGACCTCAAACAGCAGTTATCTGAGAGTGTAGAAGGAAATGGCTCCATTACTTTTCTTTGCAAGGCTTGCGTTTCAGTGTGGAAGGCGAAGAGTGGACCACTTTTTCATTTTCTTTTTTTCTTCTTTTTGCCTTAAACAACACACGCAACTACATACTCGCACAATGAAATAAGTGTATCAAAACTGTTTAAACCTCTCTTGATCCTGCTTTGAGGAAAAACATACATGCTTTTCTTGAAGGTTGTGGGAGGAGATTAGAGCGTGTAATGGTTGTTAAAACAAGAGCAGTTCTGCCTTAACACTGCCGCTTGGAGTAAAGGAAACTTTCTCTTATCTTTGACATTTATCGCAGCTATGGTGGTTTCAGACCTCTCCTTCCTCCACTGTCATCAAGAATCAGACAAGGTCCAAATGCATTTAGGGGACGCCTGATTGCTCTCTTTCCATTCTGTGAGTCAGGCTGAAGGGTCACAAGTGATGTGGACACAGCGAATGGAGGGAACTTCTCAGGGTATCTTCATCATGAGTTCTGCCAGCACGTCGGTCTCCCCTAGTCGTCTAGTCTTACTGAGATGGAAGGCTCTAGGAGTGGGAAAAAGATAACCAAAGATAAATTCCACCAGGTCGGTAATGAGGCAGGAGAGGGCGAGAGACCAGCAAACTCTAATGTCATTCTGGAATGTTTCATCTGAGTCAGCCCCTGGAAATGAAGGCCACACAATGGTCAAGGCAAAATCATAGCAGCTCTGAGTTTAATAGTCCCTTAGATTTAACTAGTGAAAGGGAAAGAAAAATGTACAGCAGTAAGACCCTTCACGACTTAAGATTCTCTCCTCTGAGATGCCACTCATCCTCTGAGATGTCAGCTGAAGTGAAGAATGGAACAGACCCTTCGAAAGGAGTGTGGTGGCCCACTCAGATGTGTGACAGTTGTGGAGATTTTCAGTAGAGGCTCTATTGTGTGTAATATTGTTACGTCCCCGTCTGGCACCAACTGGCTACTCACCTCTCAAATGAGAAGGTTGTCAAAATAAACAAAAACAGAACAAAGCAAAGCCAAAGCCTTGGCTTGAAGATAGATTAAGACTGGAGAGAAAAGAAGAGAGAATGAATGAATGAGTGAATGAATGAATGGATCTCTATTGTTGGTTCTTTCACACATCTGTGAAAGTTCCTGTGTTCTCTATGTCATGGGCTGGCGTTTAATTTTGTTTTCTGTGTTTCTCTATGGTGTCTGTGAGCTGCTCAGACTTCTCTTGTGGGTCTGTATATTCTGCAGTATTTTCAAATATAGTTGATAATAAGTTGCAAAAGGATGGGAGGGAGGAATGAAAAGGGGCAATGCTTTGTGCACCACTTACTAACTGTGAGGTTAAAACATGGCAGCAGGCGCGTGTGTCCTGGATGGGACAGGAATTTTCCTTGCAACTAGGAGAGACCCACAAAATGCATGTGTGGCTCAGCGTAGCTCAGTGTAGGAGATAGAAATAGAGCAAAGGTCGTGGGACGGAGAGAGAGAGATGGGGTGATAGAAACTCGCTTCCTGAAGGAAGCTTAGCACAGGGATCTCAGAGACTGCTCAGAGCTGGCTCCGGGAGGGACAGGCAGGCTCGCAGCGTGAGGAAATAGCATAAGTCACCAAGCAGTTCAGAAGGAGAGGGCTACCGGGGAGACGGGAGGTCTGCAGGACGCCCACGTGAGAAAGGAAACACTGCCATCACGGGCACGTGGGGATCTCAGCCACCAGCCAGTGGTCAAGGTTAGTCCAGCTGCTTGAAGACAAAGAGATAGGCTTGGTGCTGCATAACTATTGGAAAACAATTCAACCCCCCGGACACAATTTTATCGTCCACTAAGTGAAAACAATGACAATCTCCTATCTAAATGTTAAGAATCAAATAAATTAATGGATGCAAATGTTTATATCAATATTTTTAAATAATCAATATGATTAAGTATTATATTGGATGTCAAGAAGTGCATTTCACCCATTTATCTCATCTATTTCTTGAAAATATATTGCTTACTCATCCTTGCTACAGCCCTCCGGAAAGTGCGTCGGAGAAAAGCTGAGTAACTTGTCCCCAGTCTGATAGTAACAAACAGAGTCCAGTTGGCATCCAGGAACGTCTCACACCAAAGCTTGGGGCCATGACTACTGAGTTGCACGGCCACTCATATTTTAAGCCATGGGACATTTTGTAGAAGGCTGTGTACAGAAGGGTGGCTCGGATGAGGGGACTTAGCGTTTAAATGCCTCCTGCCACACAGCGTAATGAAGCCGCTGAGCAGAGCTGTTCCTCCGGCTGACTTACCTCCTGCCTTTTACTGTCTTCCTTAGCATTTAAGAGGCTTCATCACTGACATTTATTCGTTATAACAGCAAAGACCTGGATGTCATAACACTGTCCTGTGACTTTTCGTTGCATCAAGTGGAACACTGGAAAGTTCTCCTCTTCCACCATCGCCCTCACACGAGAGCTGCACAGTAGCCGAGAGAGGATCCCACTGCTGGTGATTCACGCTTATCACGGCCACTTTCCTTGTTACAGAGTCAAAACTCTGCAGATGACCCTGTGAACACAGCACACTGAGAGTCTAAGGATTTGTGACTTACGGGACTATCCCTAATTTCTATCAAAAAATGCATAATACAACCTTTGAATTACCGGAAGATATCCTACTTAGTAAAGTATCTCAAGAATGGAAGAAAAGTATCCAATGTACTCAGTACTAATATGAAACCAACTTACAATTACTCACACTTTCATATGAAGGAAAAATCACAACTATAGCCCAAGATGAAGGAGGGAAGAAGAAGGGGATGGGAGGGGAGGGGGAAGGGTGGATGGAGGGAGGGTAAATGGTGGGACCACACCTACGGTGCCTATTGCAAGGGGACATGTCAAATCTATTAAGTATAGAGTATAAATGTCTTAACATAATAATTAAGTAAATAAGCTGAAGGATATATTAACTAGTTCGATGTAAGCATTCCAAGTTGTATATAAAATCAGCACATTGCATATAAAATCACACATAAATTTATTTATAAATTTATTCATATACAATCAGTTGTATATAAAATCACACAAATTTATTAATGTACACATGATCTATGTGTTTATGACTTAATAAAAAATGCATAATACCAACGAAAAGTGTTTAATGTTTGACCACTCCACCTGGCTAGCAACGAGGAACTATTTATGTGGAGATGCAATCAGACATTCAGGCCTGTCCTCTGCTGTTACGATTTGTCCAGGTAAACACTGAAGCTGGACGGTTCCTTTCTGTCCTCCTTACCTTGGTAGCAGAAACCATATAGCATTAAATTTGATACATTGACACAGATTCAAATACCCAGAGATAGTCTGACTGCTGAGAGCACCATCACGTACTCAGTCTAACACACACAATTCCTTTATGTAAGCGCTCGCACACACGCACAGTCATTTAATGACTCCAGAATCACACCCCACACACACTCAGACACACGTAGCTCTTCAGCAGGGGACACCACTCTGCCCTTCTTCAGCTCCTATCTCCTAGACAGTTACTTCCCCTTGCCTCTCAGCGTCCCCCTGACCTGTCCCCCTGTTTTTCTTTCTCTGACACTCTGCATGGTGCCTATGCTCATTCTGTTACTTACAGAACATGTATTTACATGAACACCCACTGCCCTGCCAGACATTACACCAGGGCTGGTGGGACACCAGGGCTAAGAATATGAACAGGTAAGACAAGTTCTTGTTCTCATCTAGCTTGTATTCTAACGCCAAAAAGTAGAAAAGGCAAGAGTCACTAGGCAAATACCATTTTGGAGCATAAATATTAAAAACAAAAGGAAACCATCACCTTTGGATTATACATTTTAATCCATTCTTCATTTATTCAACTAATATGAGGCACTTATTATGTCCCAGAAACTGTACCAGAAGTTGAGAATAAAGCATAGCAGGTAGAACCTAGTAGAGTAAAGTCAGTGGTCCAGGAAATCGAGGGAGAGGCAGGAGATGTGTGCCCTGCCTGTGGAGAAAGTAGATCCTTCAAGAGCAAAGATGCTGCTGTAACAGAGAAAGCCCTGCATTAAACAGCGAGAGGCTGCTGTGGGGTGCTACACGGGGCCCCCATTTCATTCTTCTGCTTGTGCATCTCTGGTTTTCTCACCACCATGTATTGAAGCGACTGTGTTTTCCTGATCATACATTCTGAACCCTGCTAGCTACATAATCCTGCAGTGACTGCAGCCCATGCACGGGTTTATTTCTGAGTCCCCTATTTTTCTCCGTACCTCTATATGCCAATTTTTACGCCATTACCATATTGTTTTACTTACTGGATATGCTCATACACTGTACATTTTTAAAAATTTTTTTCAAGATCACTTAGCCTACTCTAGATTTTTTGTGGTTCCATATACACGTTAGACTGTTTTTCTGTTTTTGCTGAGAAAACGCCATTGGAATTTTGATGGGGATAGTATTGTATCTGTAGATTTTGGGGGGACAGTGTGAACATTTTAACAAAATGAAGTGTTTAGATCTATGCACAAGGGATGTTTTTCTATTTACCTCTGCCTTCTTTAATTTGTTTCATCTACAATTTTTAGTTTCCAGGTAATGCTTTTTTACCTCATAAGCTAATTTTTTCCTATGTATTTTATTCTTTTTGATACTATTGCTAACAGAGTTGTTTTCTTAATGTATTTCAGATAGTATGTTGTTAGTATATAAAACAACTGATTTTTGTGGGTTAATTTTATATCCTGCAACTTCACTGAATTCGTTTATTGGTCCTCACAGTTTCATGCCTGTGTGTGCACGTGGTCTTTAGGGGTTTCCACATATGAAATGATGTCAACTGTGTGATTCCACATACATGAGGTATTGAAAATAGTCAAAGTAATAGAAGCATAAAATGCAGTGATAATGACTAGGAGCTCAGGGAAGGGAAATAAGAAGTTGTCCAATGGATACAAAGGTTCAGTTACATGAAATAAAGAGCTGCTGCAGGACATGATGCCTACAGTTAACAATACACACTGAAAATTTTCTAAGAGAATAAATTCATTAATTAATATAACTATTACAAAATTAAAAATGTTACTGAGTGACTTGTGGTCATCCCTTAATCCCATGGTCACCATTTACCTCTAAATTCTGAACTAGGCATCCATGACATATCACACAGAAGTTTGTGCTTCTTCTATTCCAGGAATAAGTTCCAAATAAATTCCTGTGGCCTATGTCCTTGAAACCAAAGCAAGCTGTGCTTTTGGCATGGCTAAGGTTCAACGTTATGATACCAGGTTCACTGCACCCTTCTGGTTTGATTTTTGGCAACTTGCTATTTCATATGGCACAAATAATCATAAAATTAAATAGCATACACTTATAATTTTATAGCAATTACTCACATTGCCTTTGCCAGGTTTCCATAATAACTTCACATATAATTAGTATGTAATCTTCAGGCATAAATAACACTCTAATTAGTCTATAATCTCTAATTACAATATACTTACAGGCAAGGTGTATACATGTGCAACTATATGTGTGAATGAAACTAGGCACTCTGAAATAATACAGCCCTTTTAATAAGTAAAGAAAAGGGATTAGGTAGGTTTCATCTGTAAACTATTCTCATGGTTATTAAAGAATAAGTGACATGAGAAAAAACTTGTTCATTGAGCTCTCATGCTGTTATACACTTAGCAGAGGCTGTATTCACAGAATGATAATAACTGATATATATATATATGTGTGTGTGTGTGTATATATATATATATATATATATAATACTAGGTCTCAGCAAGGATTTTGTAAGCACCAAATACGTAAAGAAGACCTAGATTATGGCGTTATAATGTTCACATTCAATCTGGAGAATAGAAAAGATAGCATTACATAATTGCAGTATTATTGCCAAACTCCTTTTCTCAATAGGTGTGTTTGGAGATTAGTACATAAATTAATTGAAAATCGTCAAACTTAAGAGCTTGACTTTGAACACAAACTTTTCTTAGTAATATCATATATTCTTGCTATAGCACCATTCTAAAAGGTAAATCAAATGATTTGGAAAGACTCTAATTAGGAAATACTGGCCCAAGAGGCTAAGAACGTCCTAAGTCTCAAACCAAACATACCAGAGAAGGAAGGAGATTTGCAGCTTAGCTGCAGGGAGGGAGGAGGAGAAATTAGGGACAGATACAAAGTGGGTTTCTTTTACAGATGCTTCCTAGAAAGGCTAATGAGGAAAATACAGGAAAAAGCAATTTTTTTCTCATTTTATAAAAGAGCCATCCTGCTGTCAATTAACAAAATCTGAGATATAAAAGTCTACAGATGAAAAAGGTTTAAGAAGGAATTACATGCACCCAAGTACAGCTCACGTCACGAAAAGAGCCAGACCAAGACATCAAAGGAGGACAATGCAATTAAGGCTCAGACAATATTAGGTTAATGCCTGGCCCTGTTTAGCTCCCAGGAGGATTTTATCAGAAAGATAGTGGTATCCTTGAACAAGCATCTATTCACCCCAAAGGATGATTCTAAAGAAGGTGTGTTTTCCTTCACTTCATAGTGGCTCATCTTCACATGCTCTAGGACCATACTTAGCTGGAATCATGTATTTGTTCTCAGTATTCTAGTTGTCATAATCACTGGTAACCTTTTAATATGAATTTTATTAGGAAGCTTAAATTTCAGCAATAGCTTTGACCTGTGTAAGCCATGGATGTAGGCAGTGAATAATACATTTTATTAAAATTCACATAAATAAATTTTAGCAATAGGGACACTTGGCATTCTTTATGCAATTTTATATGGATGAACAAATATAAGAAAACTAGATGTTTCCCCTTTGGGAATGGTTGAAATATGCCCAAATTTGAGTAAAATTTCTTTATGCAGCAATTCAGCTGGTAGACATTTTTGAACACTTTCTACAAGTCTGGGGGTTTAAGCTAATGATGACACTGTAATATTTGTCCTGACCTTTGCTATTAAATTCTATACTTGAGGTATGACTGAAGCCGAGGGACAGGCTTGGCTCAGGGGGGAGGGGCCAGCAGCATGTAACAGGATTTGAAGAACATTGGCCATTGACATTCAGGTACCACTTATGGGAATTTCTAAGCAGAAGTCCCAGGATTTAGATTAAAAAAAAAGGTAGAATGCTAAGGCACGAAATTTGAAGCAAGATGCTTGAGCCATCAGTAGGTGGTATAGCCACAGGGAGCTGGTTGTCTATGAATGGGAAGCTGACAGGTAGATTCAGATGTGGCTATAGCAGGTGGTGTTTGGTGGCAGGTGACAGAATTCAACTCAACTAAAGAGTCTCACATGACTGAAGGATTACGTGTAGGATTGATTTCAGTTTCGGCAGAATCAGAAATTCAGATAATGTCTCTCTCTGTGTTTTGATTTTGCTCTCCTTGGTGATCCCTTTATTCCCAGGAAAACTTTCCCTGAGGAAAAAAGAAATGACCACTTCCAGGTCTAAGATGCTGCTTTGCTGGCATACCTGTCCCAGTGTGAGGAGAGGACCACATTCTCAAGAGTTCCAGAAACTCTGAGGTGTGACCTCCATGGCCCTCGTCTTGAGGTGGGTTCCCAGATTTTGCTCATTACTTTAGCCAGGAGGATGTGGTATCAAATGTTGATTGAGTCTAAATTCACCTAAAGGACATGGAATTAGCAAGAAAGGATCACAGATCCTAATGAGAAATGGGGCACAGCTGTGGGGTCGGGACGGGAATGGTGAGCAGACAAATGCTGCCTCTGAAGGGATCACCTCGTTCTTCTCTGACGTATGCACATGGAAGAGAACCTATTCACACAAGCATGTACACACAGAGAGACACACGCACCTACACACACAGAGA
>NW_003852457.1:4232813-4273121 GCF_000181295.1 Otolemur garnettii
ACACACCTACACACACGCACAGGCACACACAACTACACACACACACACATAGACCCTACATATAGTTAGAAAAAATATTACGACTCTAATAGGCAGGTGGTAAAAGATAAAGCAGGCAAGAGAAAATAAAAATGCTTAGTTGCATATGGAAAAAATGTGCTCAAAGGAAGGAAAATTAGAACAATAATGAGGTAGCATGTTTCAACCTAGTCAGGCAATTGCATGAAATGAATAGTTAATCCAGCATAAATGATTGCTGGTTTCTTTGCAGAACTTTATTTTTCAACTTGGGTTGATAAACTTAAAAAGTGTGTATATACCTACACACATACATATATACATATGTAGACAGATCTTGTGGTATCAGTTTTCATAAGGAAACCTAAGGAAATAATCCCAATATGTATATACAGAGGGTGCCAAGAATGTATATAGGTGTTAAGAGATGTCATCTGTGTCTTACTTTTCAAAGTTGAGCCAAAGGGACTGATGCTGGCTGAGTGGACCTAGGTAGCCTACAGGCCTCCACTTTACCTGCAATTTGTTCACTTGTTGGGATGGACAGATTTTACTTTCAACAAGACCTCTTAAGTGTGTGTGTATGCATGAATATTATTCTGGTGTTACATATAGTAGCAAAAAATTAAGTGCATATGAAAATGAATAGCAGGAAAACTTAGATTCTCACAACAGGAAATTATAAAGTTAACTGAACTGGTGATTTCATCTGTCTAGTCATAAATTCCTGATTCGTACAAGGAAGACATTACTCACTTAAGAGTCTATTTTTAATAAGTCAACCAATAATGTATCAAACACCTAGTAAAATCAATACAGTTGGTGGGAAATGATAGCTTTCCTCATCACTAGAATCATAATTAAAGTTAACTTTACATAGGTGAGGGGTTGGGGGGAACTGCTGGCCTAGGGTCAGATAGAGATAAATCAACTGAATCAGCACACATTAATAAAACATGGAGGCGTTTCTCATTATCACCATTGTTATATTACTGTAGCTGGTATGATTAGCTTCTCTCTCCATTTTCTGACATTTCTGTAGCCCTGTATTTGACTGTTTGTGATTCTCAGACAGCACATTATAGAATGAGTTACTTTGTATCAAAGTGAGGTGTACTGGGGTGATTATTTCAGGGAAGTGAGGAAGACAGGAGACCCACCATGCTAAATGACCATGCCACGGACAACGCTAGTGTCTGACACACACACAAAGCGAGTATTTTAAGAGTAAGGAGCTCTCTTTCCACAAGAGATTGGTCTGAGGGAAACCAGTGCTGACTGGGCTGTGTTCTAAGTTCTTTAGTAGGGCCAAAGCAATGGGGAACCACGTCTTTCTCTCTGCAGGCAGATTTCTGAGCCCACAGTATAGCCTGGTGAGACTCTCCTGAGTCACATATCTGGATAGGCTGAGGATCTAATGAAGCATGGGGGTGAGCACGTTCAAGATGGGCAGAAGACGGAGAAAGTGGAAATATATACGTGGCAGCTGAGGCTGCCGCTGGCTTTATCTGAAGCATCCGTAGCTGTGGACATGAAGATGCCTCAGGTTACTAGAGGAAACGACCCCAGACTGAGTCCCAACCAGACAGATGCTGGACCTTGGAAAGAGCCTTGTTTTCCAAAGACCTGGACCCTAACGGAGTAGTTTGTCATGTGTCGCCTTAGGCAAGAACTTGATCTCTCTAAATTTTGTTGTCCTTAGACAGTAAAGGTGGCAAAAATATCTGCCCTAGAAGCGTGGCTCTTGTGAAGAACGGAGATGATGAATGTGGAACGCTAAGTGCCATCTTCCCAGAGTGTTATTCTGGTTAATGAACAACCAAAATCAATATATTTAAGAAAGCATAATCTGTGCAAAGAAACTTCTAAGTAAGATGTGCGTCCTTACTTCCTGTTATACGTGTCAATGCTCTACAAAGGAAATCTTTAGTTCCACAGTGACTTCCTAAAAACTTTATTTTTCCCGCATTAATACCTACTGCTCTCACCCTTGAGCTTTGTACCTAGAGGCCCCTTCAGGATTTCTATCACATTCACCCCTCCTGACTTCACCTCTTCAAAGTCCGAGGAATCAATCCTAATATGAAGGACCCCTCTTAGAATATAATGTTAAAAATGGAAGGATAACAATACTTACGGGCAGTGGTGTTTGTGTGCAGAGTAAATGAACTAATGAGTAGAAGGTATTAGTGCTCCAATAAACAGTGAAATGTTACTGCTCTCTGGCCTTCTGACAAGCCTATCTTGGGTGGCCCTGCCCTTCCATGACCAGTAGTTAAGAAAGTGCTTCATAAAAAAGAAAAGAAAGTGCTTCAAAAGTTTAGTAAGGGCCAGGTGTGGGGTCTCACATCTGTAATCCTAGCACTCTGGGAGGCCGAGGTGGGTAGAGCTCAGAGGTTTGAGACAAGCCTGGGCAGGAGCAAGATCCCCTCTCTATTAAAAACAGAGAAACTAGCCTGGCCTTGTGGTGGGCACCTGTAGTCCCAGCTACTAGGGAGGCTGAGGCAAGAGGATAGCTTAAGGCCAAGAGTAAGAAGTTGCTATGAGCTGTGACGCCACAGCACTCAACCCAGGGAAGCAGAGTGAGACTCTGTCTCAAAAGAAAAAACAAAAGTTTTAGTGAGGGTTACGTGAAGTGACCTATGAAATGTTCACAGACTGGCACATACTAAGAATTTACCTGTGAGAAATCTACCTGAGAAGCATCGGGTAACATTTAGATTTGAAAGTCCATGGCATGTTGATAGTCAAGGCTCTTACTTTTTGGTTGCTTCGAATAATTGAGCATTTTCCTTCTATTCAGCCTTACTCAGTTTCTGTTTCTTCCATGGAGAAAAACATCTACTATGTTCCTCTAACAATGATAAACCCTAGGGATGTGGAGTGGAGTATGAGCTGAGTACGAGCTGTGTATGACATCACTACTCTAGGAATCTAGAACGTCACACAGCACCAAGGGGCATGGAGAGAATCTGAAGGTGATGAAGACTTCCTTCCTCCACACCCCCACTCACCACTTCAGCCACGTGCAGGACCAGCAAGAGTGAGGCAGAAATGCATTCAACGCTGGACACAGTGCCAGGCTCACTGTAATCAGAGCCCAGGGGTCATCAACTTTCCATGGACACAACTATAGCAAGTACGATATCTGCCCTTATCTGTGGGAGACAAGTTTCGAGATCCCCACTGGATCCTGGAAACCATGAATAGTATTGAATTATTATGTAATATATAATAATTGCATATATATCCCCCCTTTTAGTAAATACCCAATAGTGGCATTTACATATTAAATTATACATATATGTGTGTGTGTCTGTGTGTCTGTGTTGTGTCTATGTGTGTCTGTCTGTGTCTATGTGTCTACATGTGTGTGTGTGTGTCTGTGTGTTTCTATGTGTGATGTGTGTGTCTCTGTTTCTTCTTTTTAAATTTTCAGAATATTAAGGGAGAGTACAAATGTTTTTGTTATATGGATAATGCTTAAGTTGGGACTTTTAACGAGCCTATCACCAGAATGTTATCCATTGTACCTGGCAGCTAAGTTTTCATCTCTCATCCCTCTCACCCTCACCTTTGCTTGGATTCAGTGTTGTCTACATCTCTGTGTCTGTGTGCAGTCATCATTCAGCTCCCACTCGTCAGTGACAACAGTGGTGTTTGTTTATTCATTCCTCAGATAGTTCACTTAGGGCAATGGTCTCCATTTCCGTTCAAGTTGCAGCAAACTGCATTATTTCATTCCTTCTTACGGCTGAGTGTAGTCCTTGGTGTGTGTGTATACACATACCACATTTTATTAATCTACTCTTGAATTGATGAGCACTTAGGCTAATTCCACATCTTATCAATTGTGACCTTTTCTTCAATAAACATTCAAGTGATTGTGTCTTTTTTTTAGAAAACGACATTTTTCCTTTGGGTAAATACCCAGTTGTGATTATTTATATATCAAATGGTAGGTGTACTTTTAGTTCTTTGAGTAATATCCATACTGTTTTCCACAGAGGTTGTCCCAGTTTGCAGTCCCACCAATAGGATGTAAGTATTCCTTTCTCTCTGCACCCACACCAATGTCTATTGTTTTCCAACTTTATAGTAATAGTCATTCTGACAGTGGGAAGGTGACATGTCATTGTGATTTTAATTTGTACTTCCCTGATAATTAGTGATGGGAAGCATTTTTTTGTATGTTTTCTCTTCCAGTTCTTTATCTTCTTTTGACAAATTTCTGTTTGAGTGTTTTGCCCACTTTTTGATGGAGTTGTTTCTTGCTAATTTGTTTGAGTTCTTTGTAAATTCTGGATATTAGTCCTTTGGTGGATATATAGTTTGTGAGTATTTTCTACCATTGTAAGTTGTCTATTTATTCTTTTGACTTCTTCCTTTGCTATGCAGAAAGTTTTTAATTTAACTAACTTTAATTTGTTTACCTTTGTTGTTGCTATATTTGCTTAGGGATCTTATTTACAAATTCTTTGTCTAGGCAGAAGTCTGGAATAGTTTTCACTATGTTTTCTTCTAGAATTTGTAAGGTTTCATGCCTTGCATTTAAGTCTTTTACATATTCATTTTTGTAATAGGTGGATATAGGGGTCTTGTTTTATTCTCCATTCTCCTATACAATTTTCCCAGCAGCCTTTATTCTATAGGGTATCCTTTCTGGAGTTGAAACACACTCTTCTTAGTGAAGGATCTTAAAAATGGAAAAAAATATATATATATATCCAATGTACTCAATACTAGTATGAAACCAGTATTAAAAATTACACACCCTCATGAACTAGAAAACACAAATATAGTCTAGCAAGTGGAAGAGGAGATGAAAGAGAGGGAAGAGTAATTGGCAGGAGGAAGGAGGGCAATTGATGGGATCTGAGGTAATGTGCACAATATCAGGGTGTTCAGCACGCCTCCCAGGTGAGGGGCTCTTCTGCTACTTGAACTTTACCTTGGGAATGAGAACAATGTAACCTAAAATCTTATACTCTCACACTAATTTGAAATAAAAAAATTAAAAAGATGTAATGTTATCCTCTGTAGAATCCTAACAAGGACATTAGGCAAAAACCTAAGGAAAGCTGAATGAAATATGAAATTTATTTTAAAAAAAGTAAGCATCTTTTACCCAGTATATGTTGTTGTTTGCTTTGTGGAACATCAGTTCACAGCCATAAGTGCCTGTATTCAAAAGACAGAAAAATCACAAACTACCAACCTAATACCGCATCTCAATGAATTAGTAAAGGAAGAGCAAAACAGACCTGAAGACAGCAGAAGAAAAGAAATGACAAAGGATGGAGGATGGCTGAATGAAATGGAAACCACAAAGTTGGTTCTCCAAAAAGATAAACAAAACCAAATGACCACTAGGTAGATTAACCAGAAATAGAAGGGAAAGAACTCAAACAAGCTCAATCAGAAATGAGAAAAGAAACATTACAACAGACACCACACAAATGCAAAATATTATCCAAGACTACTATGGAAACATCCCCGCACACACTCTCATCCACATAGAGCAATGGACACATTTCTGGAAACATAAATCAAGAAAAGAGCAGAAATCCTGAACAGTGAGCATCAAAATTGATACAGGACTAAAACCTTTCCCAATAATGATAAGAAAAAAATCCCTGGAAAAACTTTCTAGTGAACAAACAAAGTCTTGGACCAGATGGTTTCAGAGCTAAATTTTAGCATAAATACAAAGAACTTGCAAGTATATTACAGAAATTTATCTTCAACACATCCCTAACTCGTTCTATGAAGCTGGTGTCAGTTTGATACCCAAGCTAGAAAAGGAGACAACAAAGACAAGCAAACTGGAGGCCAGTATCCCCTGTGAACATAGATGCAAACATCCTCAGCCAATACTAACAAACTGGACTGAACCACACGTCAAAAAGATAATCCACCAGGATGGAGTGGGTTTCATCACAGAGATGAAAGGATGGTTCAACATATGCAGATCAATAAACGTGATTCATCACATATGCAACAACAGAAAGAAAAATGAAGACTATATGATCATCTCAATAGATGCAGAAAAGCATTCAATAAATTTGATCACCCTTTCATGATAAAATCCTTAGGAAAATACCACAAAATTATAAAAGCCATGTCTGACAAACCCACCATCAACATGATACTAAATGAGAAAAAATTAAAGTCACTCTCCCTAAGAATGGCAACAAGAGTCGCCATTATCACCACTTCCCTTCACCGTAGTACTGGAAATCCCAGCATTAGCAGTCATGCACTGGTGGCTCTGTGTTTGATTCCTGGCTCAGAAATACACAGAATCATCTAGCAGTTTTGTGAATTTTATAAATTACATGTTCATAACAATTAAATAATAAAGATACCATCTTTGATTTGTTGATTTTTTAATATGACTGACAGCATAAAGTCTTCACTCTTTATAATATCCTTTAATATAACTTTAATATTCCCATTTTAGAGCAGATTAGATTTAATCAGAGTATGTTATAGACTTTATGCAAAGTCTGTTTTCTAAATAGTGGTGCAATCAATCTTTGAATTACAGTCTCTTTGGCTCCAATATCCATGGCTTTTCTTAACAGAGAGTTCTCCTAATACTACATATTCTTGTATGGTATTCATAATACACACATGTCCCACAACAAAGTCAAAATAGACAGCATCAGATGGATAAAGGAAGTGGGGGCAAGAAGTTAGTTTCTTTAGAACCATAAAAAGGAAAGGAAGGAAAGGAAGAAAGAGGATATTAAAAAGAAAAAAAAGAACTTAAAGAGTTTAAAACTAAGAACCTGGGCTTATCACCAGATGGTTCCTAAGAATAAAAGGCCTAAACAACATAGAGAGGATTTTCCATAAGGCAAAGTTAGGTCTCCTAAAAATTCTCAGCTCGATAAGTGTGAATTAAATGTAAAAAATAGACATTTTTTATAACATTGTCTACATAATCTTATACATTTCAAACTTTAGAAGAAAACTGGATAATACTGAAAGGAGCTGTCAGACCGTATGGACCCAACCTGATGTCGCCATGACTAAGAGGGGAATTGGCTGCTTGTTGCTCAAACACTCTCTTTGCCTTTGTAGATGTCGTTTACAGCACTTCTCACACTGTCCGATGTTCCAAAAGAAGCTTGAAGTCAAGGATTATGACCAATTCCTTTGTACATGTATTGGAAATTTTTATTTGGTTGATCTCTAAAAGTTTTTCTAAAAATGTTCTCAGGAGGAGGATTCTGCAAGGCTTAGAGGGCATTTAGTGTAGACATATGGGCAAATTTTCACAACACTGTAGAGCCTTTGAACTAAAGTTTATCAAACTAAAGTTTGCAACTAATTAATGGTTTCAGAAAGCAGTTCATTGGGTTGTGAAGGGCATTTCTGTAGGCTAACAGTATTCTACTGAAGTGTGATTTGTATGCAGTCACGCACATAAAATCTCAAGTGTATTTAAAAAATACTTTATATTGATAAATTGCAGTTATATATTTATTGGATAAAAAGTGTAGTTATGATTTTTTAATACAATGTGAAATTATTAGACTAATTATCATAAATAGCACCTCAAATAGTAAACTTTTTATTGAGAAATTTGTAAATTTACTGTCTTAAAATATTAAAGGTTAAAGTAGTCAATTATTAGCTACATTTAGCATGCTGTCCTACTGACCTAAATAAAGAACTGAACATTTTCCTTTCCTTTGACTAAAGTTTTGTACGATCAGACTAGCATCTCCCCACTCCTCTCTCCTCCTATTCCCTGGTAATGCCATTCTACTCACTGATTCTATGAGTTCCATTATTTCAGAGTCCACATATGAGTGAGAAAACAGAGCCTCTGTCTTTTTGGGTCTTGCCCTTTATTTCACTTAGCATAATGTTCTCCAATACTATGCGTGTTGTTGGACATAAATAATTTCTTATTTTTTAAGTCTAAAGAATATTTCATTGTATATTCACACACCACATTTATTCTTGATAGTTTCCATAGCTTGACTATTGTGAACAGTGTTGCAATGAACATGAGAGTGTAGATATCTCTTCAACATACGATTTGAAGTCTTTTTGATAAATACTCAAAAGTGGAATTGCTGGATTATATGGAATTGCCGTGTTTAGCATTTTGCGGAACCTCTGTAGTGTTTTTTATAATGGTTGCACTAACTTGCATCCCCACCAACAGTATGCAAAGATGCTCTTCTCTCTATATTCTTGCCAACAGTTGTTGTTGTGTCTTTTTTATAATAGCCATTCTAACTGGTGTTAGGTGATATGTCTTTGTGGTTTTAATTTTCATCTTCCTAATGATTAGTGATGTTGAACAGTTTCCATCTATTTGAGGTATTCATATACATTATTTTAGCAAATGTTTATCCAGAACAACCAATGGTCAATGAAGAAATTGGAAAAGGGAAAATTAAAAGTATCCAAAAGGAAAAAAAAAAATAACAAACACACATACAGAAACACATGGGATGCAACAAAAGAGGTTCTAAAAAAAAATTATAACAACAAAAGTCTACTGGGGAAAAATAAGGAGAAAGATCACAAATAAACAATGTCACATCTCAAGTAAATAGAAAAAGAAGTACAAACTAAGCCCAATGTTGGCAAATAAAAAGAAATTATAAAGACAAGAGCAGAAATGCATGAAACAGGGAGCAGAAAAACAATAAAACAAACTAAGCATTAATTTTTGGAAAAGGAACATAAATTATAAACTGTTAGCTAGATTACCAATAAAAGACCCAAATAATACCAGAAATGAAAGAGGAGATGTTAAAACTGACACCTAAGTAGTACAAAGGATCATAAGAAACTATTATGGCCAATTATATGACAAAAACATGAATCACCTTGAAGAAATGGATTAATTCAGAGACACCCCCTGCCAAACTCAATCACAAAGAAATAGAAAATCTGAAGAGGCCAGTCATGAGAGAGAAGATTGTAGCAATAATGAAAAGTTTCCCATCTCCCACTAGAAAAAGAAGCCCTGGACCTGAGTGAAGCCCTGGCTTCACTCTCAAATTTTACCAAACATTTAAAAAAAGAACTGATACTGATGCTCTAAAACTACTCAAAAAAATCAAAGATAAAATATTTCTAAATTAATTTTCATGAGGCCAGCATTGCACTGATACCAAAGTCAAAAAGGAACATCACAAGAAAAGAGATCAATAGGCCAATATTTTTAATGAACAGGGTGCAAAAATCTTCACAAAAATTGTAGCAATCCAAATTCAATAACACATGAAAATGATAATTCACTAGGATTAAGTGAGATTTTATCCCTGAGATGCAAGGATGGTTCAATAGAGGTACGTCACTGAATGCTATATACCACATGAACAGGATGAAGGGGAAAATCATATGATGCTGTAAAAGATAAAAATAATCTGACAAATTTGGACATCTTTGTATGATAAAAACTCTTAATAAATTAAATATAAAAGGAATGTACCTCAACACGATGAACGCTGTCTATGACAAACCCATAGTCAACATTGTGCCTTAGGAGGAAAAAGTCCACAGCAAGCTACAGATGCCCGCTCTCACCATTTCTACTCAATGTGACACTTCCCAGCAGCTACAACATGTGAGATGGGGCCCAACACAACATTCAGCACTGTCTGAGTTCCCCGTCTCACTCTTCCTGTTCCAAATTCAACCTCTACCACTTACTTGCTCTTTGGTCTAGAACGGTTACCCAATCAGTTTTACCTCTCTTTGTCTCCGTTTCCATACTGACTTCAAATGGTAGCAATATAATAACACCTGCTTCAACGAGTTATTGTCAGTGATATTTGAGATACTACATAAAATTTTATAACACAGTGTCCAGCTTTACTTTGAAAGATAGAGTCATGGCCAGGGCTCAGAGGGTGTGCAGAGTTCAATAACCCACTTCCACTGACATCAAGGAATATATGACATAGCAGGAGGAGGAAGTCAATTTAAAATGAGCTGATATTTTTTTAATGTCAAAAAATAAGTAAAATAAAATGAGCTGACACAATGGAATGAGCTTTAAAGTTAGCCTTGATCATAAAACCTGTTTTTGATGCTTATTAACCATATGAAATTATAAAGTTACTGAAAACTCTCTTCACTTTATGGTCATTATAAATGAACAGAATCCATAGCACTGTTCTGAGAGAGATCTATAAAAGTTGGAGTTAGTGTGGGCTATGAGTTATTACATATTTTGGCTACCCTAAAATAGTGGACATTATTAACATCATTCATTCAAATAATATAAACTTATATAAGCATGAATTTAAAAATACATAAAACAAATGTCTTCAGGAAAGTGTAAGTAAATATTATGCTGTAATAGTTCAGTGGAGAAGTGCATTTAGTTGGAGAAAGGAGGATGTGGAAAATAGTACAGAAATTCAAGAACCACATGAAACATGGGGCAATTTTCAAACAGAAAGAGTATCTTAAACAAAAGCATGACTTTAAGAATGTAGATGGACATAGGTAATTACAGTTTCTATTTTAACAGGGATTATACAAGTAGAATATTGGAAGAGATTCATGAATTGATGTATTTATGCTTATTTCATAGGTAAATGGGAATCACTGAAGTTTTGAGAGTAGGAATAATCATTGCTGCTCCTGTGTTTTAGAAGAGTAATTGCAAGTGGTGTATGGATGTAAAATGTAGGGAAATATGTTGGGGATAAGAAGAAGAGTTAGAAACAGCTATGGGAATAAGGATAAAGGCTAACAGCATTGTATTTACTGTGTGCCTGAGGTGTGCTTAGTGCTTTAAGTGTATTTTTATTTTACATTGTCACACTATGTACTATTTTTTCTTATTTGGGGATTCATTTAGGGTACAAAGATTCAAGTTACACTAAGTACATTTGTGTAGCAAAGGCCCATGTGTTGCTCCCCGAAGAGGTGTGCCAGACACCATGACCCCCACTTCCTTCCCACCTTCCCTCTCTCCACCCCCCTTTCTCCTACCCCTCACCATGTACTAGGTCATCAGTTGTCCTCATATCAAAATTGAGTACGTAAATTCTTGCCTCTCCATTCTTGTGATGCTTTGGGCAAGAGAGATGCGTAGAATCTTCTCTAAAGAAGATAGACAAATGGCTAATAAACATATGAAAAAACCATCCTTAATTATTATAGAAATGCAAGTCAAAACCACCCTGACATACAACCTAACTCCAGGAAGAATGGCCCACATAAGAAAGTCTCAAAGCTGTGGATCCTGGCATGGATGTGGGGAGAAGGGAACACTTACATTGCTGGTGGGAATGTAAACTAATACAACTTTTTTGGAAGGAAGTATGGAGAATCCTCAAAGAACTCAAACTAGACCTCCCATTTGATCCTGTAATCCAGCGGTTCTCAACCTATGGGTCATGACATTAAAGGGCCGTGGCATTAGAAAGGTTGAGAACCACTGTTGTAATTCAAATACTGGGCATCTACCCAGAAGAAAAAAAAAAATCCTTTTATCATAAGGATACTTGCACTAGATTGTTTATTGCAGCTCAATTTACAATCGTCAAAATGTGGAAACAGCCTAAGTGCCCCCCAGCCCAGGAATGGATTAACAAGCTGTGGTATATGTACACCGTGGAATACTATACATCTTTTGTACTAACTTGGATAGAGGTGGCACAGATTCTTCTTACTACTTACTATTTTTAATTGCATATATTTCACAAATGAGAAAACTAAGGCTTGGGGAAGTGGATGTAAAGTTGGATGTCACACATCAGTCAAGTCAGTGCTGGGCACAGGATTCAAACGAGGCAAATATGGTTTAAACCAAAATCCATGTTCTCAGATGTTGTCACACTAGACCATATTTTCAAAATCCTATGTATGTTTAGAGACAAGTGACACCAAAACCATACCACTGGTAAGAATGTTCGGACTTTTAAAAGAAGCAAACTAGTTTGGATTTCCAGTTGTCTCTCTGCCTTGGTGTGTGCATTCCAAACTTAAGCACACACTAATTTACTGCATAGTAACCCCTTAGCCTGTTTGTTGAATGACTGAGTGAGTGACTGTGCATGCATTCTGCCAGGCCTGTTAGGCAGGGAGACGTTGGCACCAGTGAGCAGCCAGCCTGTATTTGAGAAGGCAAAATGCTAGACCTTTCGTTGGTGAGTGGCATGACAAATCTTTCCACACCTGTCTGGTTCTTATAATCCTACAAGGACTCTTTGTTCATGACATTAAATTCAACTTCAAGAGCATGGCTGAAGAAGGCCTTTGTGGCATGAAGCACAACTGGCTTTCCAGACTGAACCCTCTGCTGCTCCCTTAACCTGGGGCCGGCTCACTGGCTTCTTAGCTGACCCTGAAACATGCCACACTATTTCACGTTTCTTATCCTTTCATGTGTCATTTCTTTGAGCGGGGACACTTTTACACATTTCCATGCAGTTCTAAGCTAGTGAATAAAGCACTTGCCCTCTGCTGCCTCCATGCGAGCCCTTCCTGGGATATGTCGTTCTCCTTCCCACCTTCTCTCTCACTGTACCATGAGCACAACCTGGAGAAACCCACATTACTGAAAATTAAACACCAGGGACTCTTCTTTAGTCCTGCCCTCCTCTCATAACTCATGTTGCCCAGTGATCTGGTTAGTTCTAAAAATAGACAGTTATGACACTCATGCTCAGAGAAGTTAAGTAACTTTACAATGTCAGGCCAATGACATTTTAAGCACTAAAACTCAGATGTGCCTGAGTGTGAGGCTGGATTCTCCTGCTCTACCACCTGGCCCCAAGACAAAAAGGGCTTTTACAGTAACCATGCACCAATTACACGCTGGAGAAAATGGTGCAACAGAGTCTGCTTATTTCGGAACAGTGAAAACAATTTTAGTCCATCAGATTTCTACATGTATTAGTACTGAAGAGCTGACCAATTTATACCAGTTGGAGGAAAAAGACATTAATTTACCATGTATTAAGTATGTTTTGTCTCTGTGCTAAGTATTAGTGAATTTGGTGTCTGTAGTTTCACTCTAGCTCACTTATTTTATGTGTTATTACTTAATAAATAATGACTAAGTTATTCAACAGTTATCAAATACCTAATACTTCAAAGTCCCAGAATTAAATGTGATGCAAAAAAAAAATTCTATGAGTGAATTATGTAATTTATCATATACTTTAAAACACTTTCTTCATTCTTAGTTATATTCAAAATAGACAATAAAATGTCTTACTCTTTGAACATTTACAACTCAGTTTTAGGAAATAAAAATACTGTCTTTACTTGCTTAGTCACTTTTACATTGTTTTATCAATTGCTTTCAATCTTTTGAATTAAATAATTAATGTAAAAAAACTTTTTAAAAGTAGGTTACAAAAAGTAAAACTAAAGGAAAAAATCAATCAAACTAAAAAAAAAAAAAAAAAAAAAAAATCCCCTGTACTATTCAACAGAGATCTTAAACATAACCAAAGAATGTTTGTCCAGAGATAGTCTGGTCTCCACAATATGTTCAACACCTACTATAAACTTACCAGAGTTTGGCAACAAGGTTTGTTCTGCCCTTTTGGGTGATTCCTTTCAGAAGTAGATATACCACATTCTATAATTTCACAGTTTCTATTTTTAATAAGAAAAATAGTTATTCAGTAGAAAACAATAAATACCATAACATTATCTTTTAATAAATACAAAGATAATCCAACACAATGGATTACCATTGTCAATTATAATTGGAAGAGATTATTTAAATCTTTTTTTTTTAATAGAGATAGAGTCTCACTTTCTCACTTTATCACCCTTAGTAGAGTGCTATGACATCAAAGCTCACAGCAACCTCCAACTCCTGGGCTTAGGCGATTCTCTTGCTCTCCTGAGCAGCTGGGACTACAGGCGTCCACCACAAGGTCTGGCAATTTTCTTGTTGCAGTTCAGCCAGGGCCAGGTTTGAACCCACCACCTTCAGTATATGGAGCCAGTGCTCTACTCACTGAGCCACAGGTGCCACCCAGGAAGAGATTAGTTATTAATTAAAATTCTTCATGAAAGCAGAATAATAACACCAAAACATTTTTGGCACTAATCCCAAAACATCTCAATTCCAAATATGAATACAAAGATGATTCCTTTATCCGTTCTTAGAGAAAGAGATGCACTACAGAACTTTCTTTAAATCCTGAAAAATTGCTTCCTTATGATCACTGGACATTTTTACACCAGAATTGATTTATTTTTGTGACCACTGGGTTGTAGAATTTCACCATGACAGATGATATCTTGGAGACAATAATAAAAAAAATGTTAAAATAAAAAATAGATGAAGCCTTCTTCTTTTCCTTATGAATGTTGCTGTAAGGGTCTCATGGAAAAGCAATGTTGTGGAAAATAAGCACGCTTATTGAAATAAAAAATGTGTTTTAAATAAAGGTGACCATCTGCTCACTCAGGCAAAATGGCGAGCTTCTTTATTTGAGGTTGGTTTATATAGGGAATTTTGTACGTAAGCACAATGCAGCAATGACCTCATTGATCCAATTAAACATTACCTTGATCCAATTAAACATCATGTGACATCTGATAATCCACTCAACATACACCTTTTAACATAACTCTATCAACATGACCCAATTTAACATAACTTAATGGAGAACATGTTGTTAGCCATTACTTCTTTGTTCTTATATGATGATGCCTGAGGCTATGGAGGAACAAGGTAGATTGAATACCTGCCCTTGCTGACCTTGCTGTTTGGAGGCTGTTACTTTGAATCTTTAAGCAAGGCATAAAGAAACTTCTTGGGGCATACAGGAATTTGTGTGCAAACCTCTGCTTCCATGTAGACCTTAAGTCAGGCGGTTTTTGCTGGAGACTTTTATAAGGAATTTTCAGGCTGGACTTCTCATAAAGCCTTTTATGAGCCCAAGTTTCAGCTGTGCCATTAGATTCTGTATACATTGGATAAATTCCTCTTCTTGAGGTTACCTAGCACATTTCCATTCCCAGACCCATCAGCAAGTGACCTTTGTCACTTACCACAGATCAGGAGACGTTACTGATGGGTATCTGGCCACTTTTCCAAAGTGCTTTTTCATTGGCCTTATTTATAAAGTCAACCTAATTCCTTAACACAGTCTGGAAATGCTATTCCAGCCAAAGCCTTGGTCATGTTAGGCCCACAACTAACCTGGCCATATGGGATTCTGCCTCAGTTTCTCACAAGTGTGCCTACACAGTCTTTTCACTGCTCTCTCTCAAATGGCTTTTTTGGCCAGAGGCATATAGGCATTTCACCTATAATGTATAACTAGATTATATTGGATTAATATTTACAAGGAGTACAATTTGACAAATGTGATGAAAATTTTTAAAAGCACTTGAGTTTGAAAACAACTTAGAGCCACCTAGCCTGTAGAACTAGAAAAGGAAAACTTACAGAAAGAAGGGAG
Source organism: Otolemur garnettii (assembly GCF_000181295.1). Taxonomy (NCBI): domain Eukaryota; kingdom Metazoa; phylum Chordata; class Mammalia; order Primates; family Galagidae; genus Otolemur; species Otolemur garnettii. The sequence goes on from NW_003852457.1 coordinate 4,248,257, forward strand.
ACATAGAAAGATAAACCAGTGTGTGTACTGGTATTTTTCACAGAAAATTTGCTAATTCATTTGCAGTAGCTGAGAAGTTAAAAAGTATAGCAGAATCAGGTAATGTCTGAAACAAAAGAATATTATTCAGTCATATAATAAGTCAGTAGAGATCCCTCTGTCCTCCAAGATGGAATTTAGTAAATGGGTAGTCTTCAAAAGGCTACATTTGGGACGGCAGAGCAGCAGGGAAAGGGATAGCCATAACAAAGACTGAATCCCAGAATCAAGTCAGACTAACTGAAGACGGCAACTACACCAGGGAAACAAAAATAAGTTCTAAGTGCAGGAAGATAAGATCATTCACAGCCTCAAATATCTTCTAAAGAATTTCATGACATTTAATTAAAAATGAGCAGTCATCCCAGAGATTAAAAATAAAATGATATAAAATTAAGAGGAAAAGAAGTTGACATTGGAAAAATATCATTGGGAGAACTAAATATTAAAGATATCATATGCAGAAAATAAAATAAATAATTTTATTGATTGGGAGAATAAATTTTATTGATTGGGGGATAACTAAATATTAAAATTATGATATACAGAAAACAGATTAAATAATTTGATGGGTAATATCAACAGAAAATGGGAATGAATGACATTGAAATTTTAGGTTGTAAAATCATCAAAATTAAGAGGTCAATACATGAGATTATCAGAGTTTAACATCACTGTGGTAGGATTAAGGAACTGAAAGATAGGTCAGCATATTGAGGCTAAGATATGGAGAGCATTAAAAAAAAAAAGAAAATTCAGAGGGAAAAATATAGGTGGCATATGAGCTAGCATATGGTCTGCCGTATTTATAAGTGGTGTTTCTGAAGAAGAGAAGAGACAGAAAAGATGAAACAGTTGAAAATCAGAGAAAAGTTTTCAAACCTGATGAAAGATACCAAAACAGAAATAAATGTTAAAAATTCTATGCAGGATAAATAAAAAGAAATTACAACAGAAAATGTTATAGCAAAACTCTAAAGACCAAAGAAAATGAGATTATTTTCAAAGAATCCAGAGTTTTCTGTTTGTTTTGTTTTCAGTGTATTTTACATCAAAAGGAGCAACAAGAAGCCCCAACACAGAAAACCAACATTACTGAAAACCACTGAGTGAAAATTACAAAAAATGGAGGGCTTTGTTACGTTCACGAACTAGAGGACTCGTATTTTAGGGATTTTATTTTCCCTAATCTGACCTATCAATTCAATGAAATTCCATTAAAGCGGTCAAGTATAATTTAAAATCAAAGGGCCAGGAAAGCGAAGACCATGGTGAGGAAAGGTGGAGATGTTTTGCTTCACCGCCAGCTATCAGCCACGGGAATTAAGGAAATTGGTATTGACATTAGGGTAGAAACATAGATTAACAAGAAAGAAATAGTAGTTTAGAAATTGAGCTACTCCTAGGCAACATTCGGAATTTACAAAGGTAAAATGTACACAAACAGGGTGAAATATTTGTTCAATGTAGGATGCTACATCATTTGGTATTTATATGGGAAATGAATCATGCCTCATATGTCATGCTTAAACAAAAGTTATTTCAGATGGGTTTTAGACATGAACAGAAGTAAATAAAGAGACAAAAATTGGATACAATACAATGGCTAGAGACTGCTAGAGACCAGGTTTTGGAGCACATCTTGGACAACATCTCTAGATCTCTGTCTCTACAAAGAATAATTCAGATTAGCACACATGGTGTCAGGTGCCTGTAGTCTCAGCTACTCAGGATGCTGAGACAGGAGGATCACTGGGGGCCAGGTGTTTGAGGTTACAGTGAGGTGTGACTGTGCCACTGCACTCCAGCCTGAGTGACAATGTGAGGCCACCTCTAAAGAATAAGTAAATAAATAAAAATAAAATACACAGTAAAATTCTGAATGTTAGAGAGGCAAAAAGGTACTGGCCAGGGACAGGGCACCCACGGAATGAGCCTGCAAGTTTAGTCCTGCTTGTGACCTCCTGTGTCTCAGACTTGGAGTTGAAGTGGCAACCCAGAAATGGCAAAGGCACAGGCTGAAAAATTAAAGGATGGAAGTTCTGTGCCCTCCAAATAACTAGGAAGGGAAATCTAGCAAGACAGAAAACCTTAAATAGAAGAAAATATGGAGTGGAGCACGGAGATAAATTTAAAATATGAAACTAAAACTTTTAGAAAAACTCACAGAAAATATCCTCATGATTTAGGATAAGACAAAAAATCTTTAAATTCCAGATCAAAATCATGACCCATTAAAGGAAAAAAAATGAGAAAATAATCTTTATCAACACAGAAAAATGTTTGCCCTGTGAAAGAACTTGTTTGGAAGATAAAAAAGTCAAAATACAGATTGATAGAAGACACTCACAACCATGGATCTATGGTGTCTGGTCCAGTAAAACACTCTCACTCTTGGTAGTAAAAATAAAATAAAATGAAACAAACAAAACCCCCAACAATCCAATGAAAAAGGACACAGAATATAAGCAGCACCCACAAAGAGAATATAGAGGTAATTATGTAACTAGCACAACACTGCTGGATTTCAATAGGAGGCAGGAGGACTGGCTTCCTTTTTTTAAGACTGATTTAATGTGGTAAGTGTTGACTGTACTTTTTTTTTTATGTAATAGATGTGAATTAGTCGATGGAGGTTGTAATGAAGTAAAAGTTGAAGAACTGCTGTTCTTATGACACATTTTTCCATTTGGTTTTATATTTAAACATTGGTTCTGAATATATCTCTATTTAACATCCTGTCTCATGAAGCATCATTAAATATGCTCTTGAAAATGTGAAATATTATTTCCACTAGTCTGGAACACATGCATGTTATTAATACAGATTATAAAACTTCTCAAAATTTTAGTTCATACTTTTATCAATCAAAAATACACATTCTTTTACTTTTTCCCCCAATGATATAGAATTTTTATTTGACATCTCACAAAATAACTTCTTCCAAGAATGAAATAGCTACAAATGTGAAAAAAATCAAGAGTCCATATAGGTTGACAGACATACGTGAAGTATAGTTCAGTGCCTTTTTTCTATTCAAAACACACGCACATATTTTATTTGTTTTTTAAGTGACATATTCACATGCGTGAAAATTCCAGATGTGTGAAGAATTTATGGTGCAGTCTCTCCCTTTTTCTCTCCCCTTCTCTTCCTAGACAGCCTCCTCCATTATTGACTTGTCTGTTTTTCAAGAGTATTTTTCTCTTACCTCTGGGTCCCGGGATTGTAGTTTCAACATATCTATGTTTATCAAGTAAGTCTACAGAATCCTGATTTGTTTACCTGGAGCAGCCAAATAGCCATTTTTTTTTTTTAATTTCCTTCTCCCTACAATATTCTTCACACCTCAAATGAAGTAATTTTTAAATATTATATCATAGCCCCTTTTATTTTTTATTTCTTTTTTGTTATTATATCTCTCACTTCCTATTTAAGAAAAAACAACTCACCAGTGATTCCTTGTGGTGGAAAATTAAGCCACTGACCCTGATGTTCCACTGTCTGTCTTGGCTCCCTGCCCACCCCGCAGATGTCAGCCCCATTCCCTCTCCTAGGTTCAAGTTCACCACATGGAGACTTCACAAGTCCCATTCCCTCTATCATGGATTCTTGTGTTCTCTTTTACCAACCTCATGATTAGGCTGTTCTGACTTTTGATGCTCAGATGGAACGTCACTTTTTAAGCATGACTCTCATGTGTGCATCTCATCTGAAACCCTGACTGCCATCCTCAACCTTGTCCCCCACACTTTGTCAACACTTTCTACTTCATGCTTTCAAATTACTCTACGTGTTAACAGCATTTTCACATTTCAAATGATCTTATGCATTTTCTTGCTTTTTTTCCCCTTAATCTGATTATTCTTTTAAAAATATGTGCTTAGTCAGGATCAGGACAGGAGCTTTGTCTTGTTTACCACTGAGTTTTCAGTACCTAGATCAGGCTTGGATGCCAGGAAAACTGGAGTAGATGTGCCAAAAGCATCCCTCGATAATCATCACACAATTTTAAAAGCTATCACTCATATAACGAAGTCAAGATATACAACCTCTGTGGGATATTTCCTTCATGTCTAAACTGGGTGGAACACAACATTTCTCAGAAACTCGTATTATTAATTCCATGACATGTTTTAAGTTATAGAAATCCCCTTAGTGACAGGTCTTCTCTGACTTCCAAAGATCCGCAGAGCTGGGCCCTGGGGGAAGTGAGGAGGAGGAGGAAGAGAAAGATGAAGTAGAGGGGAGGGAAGAAAGATGAAAAAGAAGGAGAAGAGAGGAAGAAGAGAATTATAAAAAGCTAAAACATAAAGAAAAATCCTAAATATCGTGAGCTCATGGAGTGTATAAATAGTCAATCGTTTATTCAGCCACATATTGTTAAATTAGGGATCCTGCCAAGATTATGCCACGGTTTTCACAAAACTTGACATAAGTACTTGTATAAATCACAGGGTTTTTTAATCAAAAAAGAGACAATTTGAACAATATCTGTTACCTGGATATTGGTAACAGATGGGGTATATGTTGGATATTTCAATGTGAGTCAGCAGATGTCAGGACACAGTGTATACAGGGGTACAGGTAGGTTGATGAGTCATTGCCAGATTTCACCTCAGCTTAGCTTGGAGGTTATGTAAGCTGAAAATTGATTTGGGCTGAATGAGCCAGAAAAAGAAAATAGCAATGGATTAATGACAATGGCAAATTCTCAGCCCCAACTACAACCTAGGTGTGTATCAAACTCACTGTGTCAAGTCTGAGCTCCAGGATCTGTGGATGTTTTGCATACCCTCTGTCAAATCTGTACCTCAACTGACTACTTTGGAGCTAGTTACCTTCTGAAAAATGATCACTGTAAGCACAGGCTGCCTTTGGAGAGGTCCGAGTGTAACATTTATTTGGAAATGTCAATTCCTCAAAAGCTTAGTGGACTTCCAGTGTATCTGTCTATGATTAATTTCATGGGCCTCTCCTAGCATAGATGTCACAAGATAAACTTTAAACGTGATAATTTCTGCCTTTTGGCTGGAAGCCCCTCTGCTTGGTTTAGTCCTCCCTTAATGGGTGAAGGCTATTTAGAAAAATAAACTCACATGGAAAACACACTCAGGAAAGCCAGTCCAAAGTTGAGCAAAAAGTGCTTGAAGATTGTTGGGTTCTTAAAAAGTACTTTGGGACACATTCTTCACTTCGACTATGACTACTGTTTTGCAGTGATACCTTATGATTGTTTGAACTTTCTGTACAAAAGTAATTGCTTACTTTTCAATAATACAATTCTCCATATAATAAGACTATGAATTTAGAATACAGAGGATAGGCACACAGCACATTCCTCAGGGCTGGGATACTTCTTCCTGCCTTGTTCTGCAGAGTGAGAAGGTACAATTTGAGTTTATTTTCATCTTACCTATATGGTGAGTGTATATTCTATTTTGCTTAACGTAATCCTGGCTTATACCCCTTTTCAGGCATATTTATTAATAACTCCTCTTTCAACTATGAAAGTTCCTGAGTACAGAAGACAAATGATGTTTACCCCTCTACCATTAGTCAGACTCTGCTGAATGTATCAAGTAAAACTAGTAAAACCGCCATTCTAAGGCACCTAGCCCTGTTGTCTGAGCACAGAAATAAATCTAACAATAATTAGACAAAATCATTTGTCTGCTTAATAGAAGTAACAAGCTTTCCAGATGACAATGCATAGATCTTCCTACACTTCAGATTTCTGTGACATTGAAGCTCTGTTACTTATACAAAATTCCATAACAGTTATTGACGGAACGTAGCTACACGGAGTGGAGTATTCAGTGAACAATGGCTTACGCAAAGGTGGGTCAGTGTTCACAGGTGCAAAACAGGGAGGCTGAGCAGTGTCTCCCTCCCGTCCTAAGACAATGATTTCCATGGTGTGTCCACAAACTTCCGGAGGCTCGTGCGTCTATGACATTTATGCAACAATGTTATAAGATTAATTCCCTTTTCCAGTGAGTGGACACTTGCATCAGTGACACAAAAAGGACAGCTAAAACAGTTGTTATCTTAGGCTAAATCAGGGCAGTGGAACCCTCTCTACTAATACATATTTATCTCTTCATTGCTACAAACTTGAAGTAAAAGGAAAAAACGTTTCACTTTAAAATATTCTTGTTGAAGCAATATTGCATTTGTTAAATTTTAGCATTGAGATCATATTTTTATAACATTCTGCATGACACAGGGGAGTGTTTAGAATACAGACACACACCTGAGAACAGTGGTTGCCTCAGAAACAACACACTTGGTGTCTGAAGTGCAAGCTTAACTAACTGATTTTCTTCACGAGATATCATTTTACTTGAAAAGAAAATGACTGAGAGAGAAACTGTGTCCATGTCGGGATGTGGCAGACATTTTCTGAGTAGTAGACTGAGTGACTGTGTCCCTTCAGATGAAACAACTGTGCATTGTGAATGGTAATATTGGAGCTGAAAAGCAAAAGCTAGAATTTTGGAAAAATTATATCTTACATAATAAGTTTAGCGATGTCTTAAGACTTAAAGATTCTCCTACAAAATACATTGGTGATATTAACACATGTATTTTTAATGTTTCATAATTAAAATTGCCAGTAGTAAGAAGGTCTCCATAAATCACTGAGTTAATATTTTTAAATGATTCACGCGTGAAGTTACAAAATCATGCAAGGTCAAAAGATTCACTCACAGGGCAAGAAACACCAATGCATGTTTACACGACCCAGTGAAGAAGGTTTCATAGAGATTTTGTATTCCATATTGCATGAAATTTTAAGAAGCTTAACACTAGTCACGTTTGGCTTAGTATCAAAGGAAAATATCCACTATTATTTTAAAAAGTTACTAAAGTACATTTTTGTTCTCAATTACTTATCTATATTATCTGTGTAATATCTGTGTTTTCATATATTTAAATTATTAATAAATTATAACAGATTAAATGCAGAAGCAGATATGAAAATCTTGCTCCCTACTATTAATCGGGGCATTATAATTATTTTTGGAAAAAGTCTAAGGTAATGTCACTCTTTCTCCCTAATTAATTTCTGTTTTGGAAGATATAAATATATACAACACATTTGAAAAACAAAAATATATAAAACGTACTATTCGTGTTAACCAGTAATGTGATTGATGTGTTTATTTTATAAATGAACTTGTAATCATTTTTTTATTTCATAATATTAATTTTATAGCATGCTAATTATCTGTAGATATAACCTGTATAAACATAAACTCTTGTGGGTATTCAGTAAAGAAACCCTGGGACCAGAATATTTGGGGAACACCATTCTATTATAGGAGACATCATTCCAATTTAAACCATATGACTTTATGGTTTTCTTTCCTATGAATACACAAGTAACAATAACTCTTTCAAACAAAGAAGATCAAAGGAAAAAAGATATTTAGATAGTCATTCCTATGTTGTTCCCTGATATGAGGAACACAGAAGATGGGAAGATTTTCAAAGTGTGTCAAAAGTTATAGTGGTAAGACATTCAACAGGTCATCAGATTAACACATTTTCCCCAAAGTGTATTCTTAAATATTAGAGAAAGTAATAATTGTGTTTCAGTGCTATATTTTTTATTTGCTAGAGCAATATAAATTGATATAAATTTATATGATAGCTTTGCAAAAACTAATTCAAGGTGCTAGAAAAACTTTAAAAACAATCATACATTTTGTTGTTTATTCATTGGTTTCATATTAGTATTGAGTACATCGGTACTTTTTGACTCAGTAATCTTGGTTGTAAAATTCCAGAGTGATCCAAACGTGATTTGGAAGTAAATCAACACTTAAGCAAACCTAAAAAAGAAGAAAAAAAATCTGAAAATGTATCATAACATTCTTTATAATAAACAATAGAAACAGTGTATAAATCTAAGAATATGAGGTTCCCTATACACAATGTAATATTCTACAAACAGAACAATTGTATTTATGTAGAAAAACTTATGTGAAGTATAAAAACAGCCACAGGTAATTCATACTTACCTGTTACGTGTATTAAACATGCACCTGATACATGCACGAGAAAACAATAAAAATGTAAACTAAATTACACATTAAACTTATAAGGCTGGAAAAAGGTCAACTGGCCAAGCTTCAAGGAAAAGAGGCAACAGTAACAGAGATAAGAGCATGATGAATAAACTAAGGGATACTGGAAATAACATCAAGTATTAATAAAAAGTAAGATCTGGTACTTTGATAATACTAATAATACAACTATAACTTAAATTAAAAAATACACTACACTAACTTCAGGTTTTAAGGCTAGAGAAAGAGTTCATAAACAAATTTCAAAACAATAAGGCAACAATTTAAAAAATTGCATTCCGTTGTAATTATGGATCTGTGTTCAAGAGAGAAATTCATGGACAGGTTGATAGGTAGATAACAAAATGATTAGAAGAAATTGGAAAATTATAAGGAAGGGTTTGGAAGACAAAGAGACATTAATAATTGCGACAATGTCTTAATTTGATCCACCATGGGAAAATGAGAAAATTTTTTGCCATTTATTCAATCGGTAAATAATGTATTTGGAAGAAAGGACCTGGGATTTATTTTTGGACATACTGAGTTATAAGTGTCTATTAAATATGCAAGTGGCAATTTGAAGACATGGACAGTTCAGTAGTCATTCTAAGACTAGAGACAGAAATTTGTATCATCAGAATATGTTATTTCTCAAAACTATGATCCTAAGAAATAATCACTGAAATGAAATTCCATAGAGCAGAGCAGATATTCTGCATATAATGTCTTAGTGCTCTCCAAAATTTAAAGTTTACTGTAACCAAAATAAGTCAGTAAAAGAGATGAAGAATTTATAAGTATGGCTAAGTGAGAATAGGGAGAGTACACTGTCTTGGAAACCAAGTGATAGACGAATTTTAATAAGAAAAGGGTTGTTGACTACATCAAGTGATGTTAGCAACTCAATTTAGATTAGAATTGACAATTACCATTGCATTTAGTGGGGTGAAGCCAATCAGGTTGTTTTGGTAGGACGGTGGGTGACATGGATTTAAAAGTATACAGTAGAAAGAGAGCGTGAAACAGTATGTGTTTGCATAAAGTTTGAATATTTTTTCTCTTAAGTGGGTGGAGGGGGAGAGAAATTTAGTCATAAAGAGAAAGATAGCCTAGGAAAAGTTATCTTATAATGGAAGAACAACAGCATAGACACCACTTATGTCCTGCTTCAGACGCTCTTGTTCTTATGCATCTCTGGGGACCTTGGCCCAGAAGACTATGCAGATACCTCCTGACCATGACACAATGGACATCTCCAGTCGGTTTTGCTCCTGAGGCTACTGTTTAGATCTCTAGTTCCTGTGGTTACTTCAGATCCAGTGGGTAAAATATGTGAAATTTTATTAGGATTCTTCAGCAGCTGTTGAAGACAACAGAACCTAGACATTCACAGAAGCTTTGTGGGATAGATGTTGACTATGATAGGACATGAAATTTCTACCACTGCTGAATGAGCCACTGGGGGAGCGTTAATATCCAATTGATTTACAGTGAGTCTCCTTATTCTGTATGTATCACTGTGTGGCATTTCTGTAGTGTAAAGATATATATTGGGATAGACATACTTAGTGTCTGGTAGAATCCTCATTCATTTCCTCACCTGAAGTGGAAGGACCATTATTGCAGGACAGGGAGAGTGCAAGGCCCTGAAACTGCATTCTCTGATACGAGATAGTGAATCAGAAGAGCCAGAATGCATCACAGGAGAAATTATTATCACCCTCATCAAAAACTTGGAAAAGAAGACGATGATTCGATTTTCTCATTTCATTCATTCATCTAGTGCCTACAAAAAAAAATCCCATGGTTTATGAAAAGTAATTATAGATTACTCAAAAATTATGAGGAAATAGTATCATCAATTGCATCCAACAATTGAGTGTGGTATCACTTTGTGATCAATCAATGCTTCCTCTCCTACTTAGTATATAACATGTAGCTAATGATCTCGATCCCCCTGAGCTGGAGCGGGGAAAGAGTTTGCCTTTACATGGTGAAGGCAGCAATGCTCCTTAAAGTCTTACCGCAGGACTATGTTACATTTCTTGTGCTCTGCTACAAGGCAGATACAGTGTAGCCATCAGAAACTTTAATCAGAATGTAAAACTGGTCCATGGGATTTAAGGCAATAGGCCAACTGGCCCCACCAATCAAAAAGTGTCAAATACCTTAAACCCTTTATTACAGGGTCATAGGATGGGAGATAACTGGAACTTGTGGATCTTATTATACTGATGACATTTTCTGGGGTATTCCAGCACACTCTATCTAAGGCAAAAGATAATATGTTACATGTCATATTTTGTAACAGTTAAAAAAACACATAGCTATTCATGGTCACCTTTATATGTGGAGGCAACATGTACAAGATTTGAAAATACTTCTACCAAGTTAGTGGTTTGACAGTTGAATTTTGGGCCCAGGGCAAGAAGAAATTGTTGTACTGACGATCTTTGAATCCCATATGAGCTTCTCTGACACTTGTGCAGGGTGACCAAAGACTGTCACGAGGCCGGGAGTCTCCATGGGGAATACGCACACTGAGGAGTCCCTGACATGTGTTAATAGGCAATTGACACATAGACTGAAATGTTTCTGGGGGAGGTCCAGGCTTTCTCCTAGACTATATTCTCTTTCAATAGAATCAACCAGGCCCAGTACAAATTGAAATCTGGGAAATATAGCTCCAATGTGACTAGACCCTGTCCTTCAAGAACGGTCAACTGTTAAGCCTGGGTCATAAGGATACCAGGAAGAGCCATCTGTTTTAGAGTAGGAATATTCTTTGAGGAGAGACAAGTCACATGGCCTCAGGAAATACACACACAAAGGGTTCAAAGTCTCATGTTTCCACTGTGGCTTTCACAGATGTTTCCATCTCTGTCCTCATCCAATAGACGAGAAAAGAACTCAGCCCTATCTGTTAACAATTTTTATTTGTTATTGACACTAGCTAAAAATGAGATCCTGCCACATTACAGTCCCCTTGGGGATGGTGGCCAGAGAGTGGTGCAGAGAGCTCTTCCAGATCTGCGGGCAGTGAGCAGTGCTCTGGGTCCTTCATTAACTACGGAGTAAGTGGTGGCCAAGACTGGGGATAGACACTTATTCCTGGGGAGTTGCAAGTGGCCCAGGTGGTTGGTTATACTATTTGGAAGAACAAAACTGAGAGATTAAATACAAGGGCTTAACAGAAGAGGGTCCGGATACAGCAGTGAGGTAGCAGAGATCTCGGATATTTGGGGTCACATACGACACCTATATTAAAACATCTGCTGCTGGTGTGTGACTGGACGATAGGGCAGCAGAAGGAATATTGGCCAGCCGCTCTGCTAAGTCACTCTGGGACTTGTTCAAAGGGACAGAGTGGCCATGATGGCAGAGATGCCAATAACAGGACTCCCTCACCAAGAGTGAGCTGGGAGATCCCACTGCCAAACGCCCCATCTGCAGCAGCAGAGCTGGAGTCTGAGCCCTCACAGGGACACTGCCCCTCAGGCTGGGGCAGGTCTGCAGGTAGGAGCATGCAGACTCCAGGCACAGACTTTGTACAGCCTCTCTGAATGGCTTCTCAGCAGAGAATCACAGGAGCTTTTTATAATAACACAGCCTGTGTTATAATATCTTCCTTGTGTTTTATTCCCACTTTCTCTGCCCATCGGCCCTTTGTTCACCTCCCTGTCTCTTTTACAGAAACGTAGCTCAAAAGGTAAGTATTAGTGCCTTGCTTTCACTTCAGTTCTATTTTCAAGGGAACCTGGGCTCAGGTGAACAGCACATATTTATTTAAACCAGAAACAGCTAAGATCTGTTCTACTATTTAAATCATGTGAATTCCTATAAGCCACATTATCTCCAGATTAATCCTCTATGAAACAGTGAATAAAATGGTGATATTCGTAGTATAGGGTGGCACATTACATATTCATAACGTAAGGGTCGCCATCCATAGGGAAAATGGAAATTTGTAGCTAAATGTATCTGCATCTACAAATATTCATTGTAAATTTTTGTGCTGTTATTGTTGGGGAATCATTGAAGGTACAAACAACCAGCTTACACTGCTTGCATTTGCTGGGTAAATGCATTATAAAATTTTACAAAATATCCTCTGTGTGTTAACAACCTGTTTCTACAGACACGCAAATTCCCACTCATGGCAAACATGTTCGAAGGTAGCCGTTATAATTTATCCTATGTACGGAGATTGTTGGGATCACCTGCGGTAGTAATGCTAATGTTAGTGTTAATTAATGTTCATACATTTATGTCAGACGTTGTCGAGAGGAGCTCATAAATTCAAAGATGATTTGTAAAACAGAATGGATTATTATAATTAATGTCCCATGGCACCTGTGTACCATTCAGGAAGTGTTTAGCTGTATAGATGGCATGTGATCTCTCTCTCTCTCTCTCTTTCTCTCTCTCTCTCTCTCTGGCCTACTCACATTTATGGACATAGGCTAAAAGTTAGAGTGGTAATAATAAGGATTTAAATTTAATTTACATAAAGGGAAATTTGGAAAGAGTTGATTCACAGTGGGTTAGTTCAGTAAACAGCAATATGAGACCCTATACAGTTATCAGAATGGCTGAAATCCAGAAACACTGGCAACTGCAAATTCTGGCAAGAACGTGGAATAATAGAAACTCTCATTTATTTCTGGTAGAAATGCCAAGTGGCAGAACCAGTTTGGAAGATGGTTTGGCAGCAATTTCTCACCAAATTAAACATGCCCCCACCATACACTCCAGCAGGCACCCTCCTCTATATCTGCGCCAGTGAGCTCAAAGCAGGTCCACACCCAAACCTCCACACGGACATTCACAACAGCTGTATTCAGAACTTCCAAAACTCAGAAGCAACAAAGATGTCATTAAATAGGTAAAGGGATAAACTATGTTACATTTAAACAATAAAACTTTATTCAGTGCTAAAAGGGAACAAGTTATCAGACCATGAAAAGACACAGGGGAAACGTCAATGCATATCACTCATGAAAAAAGCCAGTCTGAAAAAACCCACATTCTGTATGATTTCAAGTGTGTGACATTCTCAAAAGAGCAAAACTAAAGAGATAATCAAAACATCAGTGATTGAGAAGGGTTTGGAAGGACGGCAGTGTGAATAGCAGACAACAGACGGTTTTTATGACCATCAAATTATTTCATAGGATACCACGATGGTGGACGTGTGTGACTGTACATTTGGAGAAACCCAGCGAGGAGTGAATCCTAACGGACTCTGGACTTTGGGAAACAAGGATGGGTCTGTGGGGGGTTACCCAGCTGTAACAAACACACCACCCCCTGGGGGATGGCGATAATTGAGGAGGCTGTGTGTTTGTGGGGCAGGAGATATTGGGGAGCTTTGGGAATTTCCACTCAACTGGGAACCTAAAACTTCTCTAAAGAACGAAGTTTATTTGTGAAAATATAATTTTATTAGCATTCCGGAGTCAGGAATGAACTGTGAATGTACTTTGTTGTTGTTGCTGTTCGGGCCAGCTATTAACCTGAGAATGAAATATTTTCATACTCTTCCATAGGCCTCCAGCAGCTGTCCCCCTCAGGTATACAGGCCAGAACAGGTCCGACCATCACGCCAAACCAAACCCTATCACAGAAGAATCGAATTGCAATAAGTGGCCACTTTCCCCCACCAGACTTGAGCAAAATGAAGGCTCCAATAGCAGAAAGAAATGGCTGAGAGAGGAGAAAGCAGTGGGTTTGCTGTGCCCTGAGCTTTCATTCCAGCCTGAGTCAGACACGATTTACTAATGGTTGGAAAGTTGGCAGGGTGGGGCATTCAGGGTAAGAAGGACCTGGTGGATTATCTTGTTCAGTGCTGCTGTAAGGAAGAACCTGAAGTTGAGTAATGTCTAAAGTGGTTTATTGGGCTCACAGTTACATGGGCTGTACAAGAAGGGATGTCAGCGTCTGCTTCTGATGGGAGACTCAGGCTGCTCCAGGCCTGGTGGCATGAGAAAGAGAGCAGCCTGTGCAGGGGTCAAAGGACAGGGAAGGGGAGCAGCCTGTGCCGGGGTCACAGGGCAGGGTTAGGGGAGCAGCCTGTGCAGGGGTCACAGGGTGGGGGAAGGGGAGCAGCCTGTGCTGGGGTCACAGGGCAGGATTAGGGGAACAGCCTGTGCAGGGGTCACAGGGCAGGGTTAGGGGAGCAGCCTGTGCTGGGGTCACAGGGCAGGGAAGAGGAGCAGCCTGTGCAGGGGTCACAGGGCAGGGTTAGGGGAGCAGCCTGTGCAGGGGTCACAGGGCAGGGGCAGTGGAGGGGACAGGGAGAGGAGGAGCCGCCAGGCTCTTCTAACAACCAGTTCTCCCAGGAACTAACAGAGAGAGAATCTCTGGTTACTACAAAGACAGCACTGACCTGTTCATGAGGGAATCACCCCCATGATTCCAACACCTCCCACTAGGCACCACATCCAGCACTGGGAATCAAATTCCAACAGGAAGCATGGAGGGTCAAACATTCAAACTCTAGCACCTGGGTTTTCGCCAATAGTAGAGTGTGGTGACTGATTTTGTGTCCACTTGATTGGGCCATAGGATATTCAAGTTAAATATTCTTTCTGAGTATGTTTGTGAAAGTGATTCTGGATGAGATCAACATTTCAATCAGCAGGCAGAGTAGAGCAAATTATCCTCCCTCCCACATACAATTCCTTGAATATCTCAACCTAATAGTAAGGCCGAGGAAGAGTTCTTTCTCTTCCTGTCTTCCTCGGGGTGGGACATCAGCCTTGGCTTCAGACTCAGACTTGAAAGGGAATGTCCTCCCTCAGCTCTCCTAGTTCTCAGGTCCTCAGATTCAAACAGGAACTGTACCCTGGGCTTTCCTGGCTTCTCCAGAGATTTTTTACTATAGACCTCAGACTTTTTAAATTCTGCAAGTATAATCACATGAACCAAATTATTTATATACCCCACAGCCTCAGAAGTCTTAACTATTTTCAGTATAAGCAGTAAAGTGTAAAGTACTTTTTCATTCAAACAAAGTATAGTACTTTGAATATAATTTTGCATGTAAAAAGGATGTAAATTGAGGGGAAGGCTCTAGAAGTGAAATATTAGGTACTAAATATTTGTGTCCCACCAAAATGTATACATTCTAAGTCCTAATCCCCAGTGAGAAGTCCTAGAAGACGGGAGCTTTGGGAGGTAATTAGGTTCAGATAAGATCAGAGGGGTTGATGGAATTATTGCCTTATGAATGTGTAAGAGGCATCAGAAATCCTGCTCTCTTACCCCCACACTACAGAGAAGAGGTCACGTGGGTTCACAGCAAGATGAGGACCTCCTGCAAGCCAGGGAAGAGACCTGTGAATGAAACCCACTGTGCTGCCTGCCACCTGGACCTTAGATTTCCAGCCTCCATAACTGTGACCATGAATTTCTGGTGTTTAAAACAGAACCTACAGCCTTTTGGTATTTTGTTATGCAGCCTAACAAACCCATACGTGGAATGACCACAGGAGCCACCCGTGCCTTCAGACTTGTGTCCTTGTTTAAATTTGGAGCCCAGAACAAACTTGTCTGGCCCCTGTGTGAAGTGTAGCTAAGTAGTTCTCTACAAGTGGTTCTTTCTTTTCTTATTTTATACCTCCCCTGTATAAATATTAAACAAGTTAATATTAATCAAACTACTTCTGTTTCATATTTTCTCATTAGAAAACAAGAGATTTTTATGAAATTTGTTTCAGAAGGATACTGTGGAAGTTAAATGGGATAATAGCCATGATTATGGTGCTGTGCTGCACAGGGAGTGCCCAGTAGATGTTATCTAAGAAGGAGGCATGTGCATTAAACAGTGTCAATTCTCCCTACTTCCCTGTGTCCCCACACGTTCCACTTTTATGATTTACCTTTTGGCCTCTGACTTACTCGGCTTTGACCCCAGCAGGGTCTTCACCCTCTGTGCTGCTCCTGAGGGGAGTGATCCCAGCTGGTTCTTTGCAGGAGGTGTCTGGCAGCAACAGGGTGTAATTAAAATGCAAGAAAGAAAGGTATAAAATACAAAGGGAAAACTGGAGCTGCTGCCTCTAATGTTGGTTTTCCTCCTAATTAGCAAAGTCATTAAAACTCACACTGGCCAACTTGACCTGTCTGTGCAGTGCCAGCATCCTAGGCAGGGTCTTCCCACACTGAGAAGGGCTGACTGACAGACCCTTCCTCCTCTTCTGTTTTGAAAACTCTGAACTCCTTTGGGTTTGGTAAGGACATTTTCCCCCTGCAACAAGTACGCAGATCTCAATGTCTGGCCGAAGGATTTCATCCACAGCAGTACTTCTTCCTGCTATCTGAATAATTTGCACTCCACCAAGATGTTCATATATATAAATTCAACTCCAAAAACAGCCTTGGAAACTGTATAGGGTGTTTTTTCCCATTCTACACATGAGAAAATTGTATTCGACTCCAAATTGATTGTGACCTAGCTGAGCGAGGAGGTCATATTATACTTGTATTTGAATTCCCAAGCCTTGGGACCCTCGTGGGGGGAATGCATGAATGGATTAGAGAGAGCATGCAGAAGACGCCCTGGGAGGGGCAGGTCTGTGCAAAGGCAGCGACTCTCAGGGCTGGGGAACGTGGATCTGTACATACAGTAACAGGCGGAATTGTCTGGCTCTACCACTCACCAGCTTGGAGAGCTTCAGCATGTCACTAACTCATGGTCCCCAGCGGGGCCTCTGAGGAGATTTAATATAAAGTTATTAGAAAATCTCTGAGTATGTAACAGGTGCTCATTAAGGCACACAGCCATTATCTTCTGCTCCCTACTCTGTCTGCCTCTGGAACTCCTTGCTTTCACCCAGCAACTGTGACAACTTCTCTGATCTGGAACAAGAGGGAATGTGGTAGTGAGATATGGAAATATCTTGTCCATAAAAAGAGAGATTTTTATTTCTTAAAATGTAGCAGCTCTGAACAAGGGAAGAGTACGTATTCTGTTTACAATTGTAAACCACCTCATTCAACCTAAAATTAAACATTTTGACCCTGTCTTCATTTTTTCATGAAAAAGAAAGAATACATATCCAGTTTGAGGAAGAACTAACAAATGCAATAATTATTTCCACACACACACCCTCATTAAAATGGTATCCCAGCCTGGAAAATAGGTATCACTGACTCCCATTGAATACCAGAGAGGATGAATTAATGCTTTTCTCCTAAGATCAAACAGCAAGAAGATGGGGTTGACACTTAGTCGAAGTTTATGCCCAGTAGAATTGAAAATTGAAATTCACAAACAAATACTTGTATGTGAATGTTTATGGAAGCACTGCTCATAATAGCCAAAAGGTGAAAACCGTTGAAATTTTCATTAATAAACAAATTGATAAGCAAATTGTGGCATACACATAAAATGGAATATCATTCAGCTATGAAAAGTAACAACATGACACAGATGTCCTCCACAGCAGCATGCTGAGTGAGGGAGGTGAGCACAGTGAGCCATGCACTGTGTGATTTTGTTTATTGAGATGTTCCAAACAGGTAGCTCCATAGAAACAGAACACAGACTAATGTTTAGGGCAGCTCTGCATAGTAGTGATCAGGTGACTGAGGGGTACAGGGCTTTCCTTTCTTTTTTTTTTTTTTTTTTGAGACAGAGCCTCAAGCTGTCCCCCTGGGTAGAGTGCCGTGGCATTACAGCGCACAGCAACCTCCAACTCCTGGGCTCAAGCGAGTCTCCTGCCTCCGCCTCCCAAGTAGCTGGGACCACAGGCGCCCGCCACAACGCCCGGCTATTTTTTGGTTGCAGCCGTCATTGTTGTTTGGCAGGTCCGGGCTGGGGATTTGAACCCGCCACCTTAGGTGTACGTGGCTGGCGCCTTAGCCGGTTGAGCTATAGGCGCCGAGCCAGGGCTTTCCTTTCTTTTGAAACCCTAAAAATATTTCCCAAACTGGATAAAAGTAGTGATTCCACAACTTTTTGAATATACTAAATGCTGCTGAATTGTCTACTGCAAAAAATAATTAACTTTATATAATATGAATTTTACCTCAAAAAAAGAGAATGAAATAAGAAGAGAAAACAAAAATATACAATGGAGGAAACAAAAAATAACTTGCTGGGAGAATGGGGACCAAAGACCCCTTTCTTGGCAAAGGAAAGTAGCTCCAGAAAGAGAAGAAAACTAAAAAGTAAGCTGACTGAGTTGGAACAAAGAAAAGTCAGCTAGTTTATATGTCAGCCAGCCATTGCTAGCAAGCTTCCTGCCTTTTCTGAAGTTCTAGCCTGTTGGGGATACAGCTTACAAACTCCCCGCTGGGTCTGTGAGCACTCTGAGGAGAATAATGGTCATAGAAGAGGCTATGACAAGTCCTAAGAAAAGATACATCTTCTGGGGCATTTTTTTTTTTTTTTATTGAATGGTAACTGTGTACATTGATGCACTTTGGGCATTTTCTGCCATTAAACAGGCAAAGCAGATACCCACTGTGGAGATTTACATTTGCCTGGGGCAGAGACCAAGGGAGTAGCTCGAGCTCTGAGAAATGGGCAGAAGAGCTTACATCCCTTATTGCAGAGGAAAATCCTCTGTGATGGTGATGGGAGGAAAAGGCCTCCATCCAACCAATCCCTCAGAGGAGATTAACGCTGGTGGCATTTTACTCCACAGAGAACTAGCAGAGCTTAACACCTCCCTAGAAATCTGTGTGTGTGACCTCAAGCAGGAGCCTCTCCCAATACAAGGCTCAGATTTCAGATTATTGAAGGAAATGATATGATCAATCCCAGAAACTGCTGACATCTTTGTTCCCTCCCTCATCTTACCCTCAGGAATTGACAGTGGGCCCAACCCTATAGGTGAAAGTACAGCAAGATCACTTAGAAAACTTTCTAAGGATTTTGGGATTATATTTCTGCCTAAATCTGAGGTTCACTAAAGATAAAAGAACACACTCCATCCTCCAAAAACAAGCTAATTAACATCAAATAACTTGTAACAGCCCCTGAGTGTTGGAAACAGGTGGAGTCACAAAAAGCTCTGAGATACTGAACACAAGGAAACCAGAGCTAAGGCTTGAGCCACTGTGGACAAACACATTTTGGCCATAACCCTGTCAAAAGGAACGCTAAACATATTTGAAGCTTTTTGAGTACTGTCAGTAACAATAGCAAGAAAAAATACCCCAAATTGGCTCAGCACCTGTAGCACAGTGATTATGGCACCAGCCACATACACTGAGGCTGGTGGGTTAAACCTAACTGGGCCAGCTAAAGCAACAATGACAACTGCAACAGAAAATAGCCGGGCCTTGTGTTGGGTGCTTTTGGTCCCAGATACTTGGGAGTTTGAGACAAGAGAATCACTTAAGCCCAAGAGTTGGAGGTTGCTGTGAGCTGTGATGACACAGCACTCTACTGAGGGTGACATGGTGAGACTTTGTCTCATAAAAATAAAAAAAAGAAAAAGAGAAAATACCCCAAATCTACCTCTATTCCTGATAGACTGGCATTCAACTTCCAACACTAATGATCTGACTAAAGGATCAGGGAGCTCATTTCCAGGCACTAACTGTACTCACTTCAATCTTTATTGTTCTGTGCGAGACATCTGGGTTTTTAACAAAAACGAAGTTATGATAGAGTAAAAACAAAATAAACACATAGTTGCACAGACACATGTACACATGTTAAAACATATACATAAAATTTGATGTAGATGTTGAAGTATCAGATACAGAATTTAAAGTAACCAAAATTAATCATGTTCAAGGTCATTATGGAGGCAGGCGCTATCCAAAATTACATTGGTAACTTTATCAGAAAAAGAGAAACTATAAAATAGAGTCTAATGTAAATGTTGGGAATCTCAAGCACAGTAACAGAGATGAAATATACGTTTGGTAGAGTTCATCAATCGATCCAATCAGCTACTGAAAGAATCAGAGAAGTTGAAATGAATGAAGAGAACTTGTCATAAATTAAGTGTAAAACATTAAAAAGGGTATGAAGAAACACCAGACAAACATATAAACATAATCCCAAGAGAAAAGAAACAACCTCAAACACTCTCGGTCTGTTAAAGGTATAATGGGAATTTCAAAAGGAAAAAAAAAAAAAAAGGCAGAAGAAATACCTGAAAAGACAAAAACTCTAAAATATAAAAATTGCACAACTTCAAATAAAGGACAAAAAAGAAAATTTTGAAGTCCATCAGAGAAACAAAAAAGACACATTATATACAGACAAATAAAGAAATTACAGCAGACTTGTCCTCATGTACTACACAAGTCAGAAGAGAATAGGAGGACCCCTTTAAAACATGTGTGAGAAAAAAATAAAGCATGTCGGGCAGCGCCTGTGGCTCAAAGGAGTAGGGCACTGGCCCCATATGCTGGAGGTGGTGAATTCAAACCCAGCCCCAGCCAAAAAAACTGCAAAATAAATAAATAAATAAAATAAAGCATGTCTGGGAAAGGGCATTCACATGGTATATTGTCAAACCAGAACTTGATTCCTAGTGAAAATATCTTTCAATTAAAAAAAAAAATGAGAGACTTAATTCCCTAACAAGATGAAATATTAAGGAGCCTTCTTATTAAACCTTCTCACTTAACATAATTGAAACACAGATAACTTATATGTCAAAACAGTTTTCAAGAAGCTGGATATCAGGAAATGAAGGACAGTGATCTCAAGAATAGGGTGAGCCCTGTTATTGAACCAGCTCTCTGCCTTGAGATAGCTTCAAGGTCACAACACAGAGAGGAGGAATTTCAGGAAGAACACCACAGACCTCAGAGTTGGCAAAAGAGCTGAAATCAGTTCACAGAACAGGGTATGGGAGGAAAGAGGGCAGCAGAGAGGGAGTCCTCTAGGACCCCCACAGGCCTTCCCTGAGTATTTATCTGACTACCGATGAGGGGTGGATCAGAGGAAACCCTGGGACACAGGAGGTAGTATCATCCAAATGGATTAAAAGGAAAAAGCTTTGCACTCACAGATTATTAGAAACAGTGGTTGTTTCCACAAGCCAGAGAGTAAATCCTCATAACTCATGATGTGTTGGAGGGAGTTCTCAGAGTGTTCTTGCCCCTGTCGTGGGATATGATTAGTCCTGGATGACACATACCTCTGCCCTCACCTGAGACATCTTAAAATCAAGACTCAAAAAGATCAGACTGTTTATAAGCAAATTAACTATATCCTCGAAAGAAATGCAATAATGTTTGTAGAAATACAAAAATTCACAATGTCTGACATTAAATCCTATTGTTATATGTCCCTACAATAGAATATGGAACAACTATTGAAAAGAATGATCTATTGATAAAGCCACGGAATCTCAAATATATTGAGTAAAATAGACCAGAACTCCCCTTCCCATTATTTTACTCCATCTGCATAAATTTCTAAGAGATATAAACTAATCCACAGTGAAAGGAAGTTGATCAGTGGGTAGGTGAGAATGGGGGGTGAGGGGGAATGGTAACAAAGGCCCATGTGTAAAAGTGTTGGAGGTATGGAGGTAGGTTGATTATTTTGATTGGTCTGATGCTTTCAAGAGTATATGCACAGAGTAAAACTTATTAACATGTAAAGTCTAGGCTGGACACAGTAATGCATACTTGTAATCCTAGTAATCTGAACTCTGGGAAGCTGAGGCAGGTGGATTGCTTTAGCTCAGGAATTAGAGACCAGACTGAACTAGCCGGGTATTATGACAGACACCTGTTGTCCCAGCTACTTGGAAGGCTTGCGATCACTTGAGCCTGAGAGTTTGAGTTGCTGTGAGCTGCAACTCCACAGCACTCTACCCAGGGCAACAGAGTAAGACTGTGTATCAAAAGAAAAAATATATAGATATGCTTGAAGTATGTGTGATTTGTTGAATGTACATTATAGCACAATAGATCTGTTAACGTGTACCTAAGGAGATGTAAAGCAAAATGTGTGGAGTTGAATGGAGCCAGAGAACTCATTTCCTTACGTAAGAAGATACAAGCAATCTATGCTGCACTGTGTAGAACAGAGGTCCTCAAGCTTTTTAAACAGGGGGCCAGTTCACTGTCCCTCAGACAGCTGGAGGGCCAGACTGCAGGCCCCAGTATGAGTTGGTTGCTAATCAGGACAGGCAGTGGCGGCAAAAACACCCGGTGGGCTGGGTAAATGTCCTAGGTGGGCTGCATGTGGCCCGCGGGCCATAGTTTGAGGACGCCTGGTGTAGAAGATGGGGCCTTTGGAAGGTTGCTAAGCAGCAAAGTGACATGATTCTGTAACCTTGCTAAAAAGTCTACCACAGTTTGGAGGCAGGGTGGGAGAAGGTTGAATTGAAGACCCACTCATCATTCCTATGTGTGCTACTTGGGTCTTCGCACCTTATTACCATGAGTTCCCAGAAAGAAAAATGTAAAACTTTCCAGCAGACTCGAGTTATGAATATGGATTTGTGCTGCACGGGCAGCTCTTTGCTGCATGTCTAATGAGCAGATGACGGCTCTTGCAAAGGAAGAAAGGGCTCCAGGTGCAGGTGGGAAGATGCCAGGGTGAGGAGGGCAGTGCCGCTCCAGCTCCCGGCCTGAGCAGGTGCCCCCCTCACTCACACTGGGCCTAGGTGTGCTGCTGCATGTCTCATTTTATGGAGATGTTCGATTAAGTAATGGAGATGTTCGATTAAGTAAAAATCGAACTTTTAAGTTCGATTAAAAGCCAATTAAGTAATGCTATAAAGGGGTCAGGAAAACATTTCATATTTAATTTTGTAAAAACAGTCTTTTGGAAATTTCTTAGTTTTGGATCTTCTAGATAATGGAATGTTATTAGTTGCAGAAAATACACACATTTTGAAAATCAAAAATGGAATACTCCTACCTCAGTCACAATCTCAGTTCTTTCTACTATTTCCCAATGGAAACTACATTTTGTCCATGTATAAATCTATGAATGGGCTCATCCCTTTGTATAGGCTTTAGTCTTTGTCAGAAATGCATTTTTATTTTCTACCCTATATTTCTTATGCAAAATTTCACCCTAATTACTCTAAACAGTAAAATAAGGCTATCTTTTATTCTCTGTCTTAAATAAATTATCCATTTCTGAATAAGCAATATTAATTTGTTAGCTATTACACAGCTACTACTTTTCTAGTAACTGAGGATAAGACAATTTTTTAAAAAGATAAAAATAGGCTGGGTGTGGTAGCTCATGCTTGTAATCCTAGCACTCAGGGGGGCTGAGGTGGGTGGATTGCTGGAGCTCACAGGTTCTATACCAGCCTGAGCAAGAGGGAGACCCTATCTCTAAAAATAGCTGGGCATTGTGGCAGGCACCTGTAGTCCCAGCTACTTGAGAGGCTGAGACAAGAGAATCGCTTGAGCCCAAGAATTTGAGGTTGCTGTGAGCTGTGATGCCACAGCACTCTACCGAGAATGACAAGGGAGACTTTATCTCAAAAGAATAAAAATAAAAATCCCTATCCTCATGAGATTTGTGAGGGAAAAGAGAGAAAATACAATCACGCAACATGTTCAAGGTGGTGAAAACACGGGGAGAAAAAAACAGGAAGGAGTGTGGCCAGCGCCAGGGTCTGGGTTGCAGTTTAAAATACGATAGTGAGTGGGAGTGTTAATTAAAAACAGTAATTTTAACAAATACCACGATCAAGTGAACTGTGTGGATAGACAAAGTAAAAAGATTCCAGAAAGTAGAAACGACTGCAGAATCCAGTGGAGCTGAGGGATCTCACTGGCTGTGTCTGTGGAGGAGCAGGCAGGCAGCAGGCCTGGGTCCCCGAGAAGACAAGAGTGGGAGGCCGAGAGGGTGGGCGGCATTCCAGACCTGGGCAAGGATTCAGGGTTTTATTTATTCTTGGATGGATTACGTTTTATATCAGTTTTAGGTTCACAGTGAAACTGAGAGAAAGGTACAGAGATTTCTGTCCCCACACCTGCATGCCCCCCTCCATCATCAGTGGGCTTTGCTTTTCCAGAGTAAATTGGAAAGTTATGTGTTTACTTATTTAGGAACTGGCGTGTGCGTTTGCAAGGAGGCGATCCCAGCATCAGGCTTCTTCTCTCCATCCGTGTAGTGCACTCAGCTACTGGTGCTGTGCGGCGGTGGCGGGAACGCTGGCAGGCCGCTGCTCCATTGGTATTTATTACCCTGGTGATCTTCTATCAGATTATCTGAGAGAGGATGGCAGTTTAGATCAAGGTGGTTACCACAAGAGATGGGGAATATTCATCAAATTCCGAGTGTATTTTGAGCTCACCTAATGTAAATTAGCAACAGATCATGGTAGAAAACGGGGTAAAGGGGACTCTGAAGGTGGCCCTGAGCATACGGTGGGACATGATTTCTATAATATTAACAGAAACTTCAGAGGACGGAAAGAGCCAGCTTGAGGCAAAACACCAGGTGCTTGTTTTCAGACGTGTAAGTGTGAGCAGGGTCCATGTGGAGATGGTAAGAAGGCTACATGAACCTGAATTGGGGAAGAAGGCTCTGGTCCAAGAATCTGAGAGTCCCCAGTGTTGGCGTGCAAAGTTACGGACATAAACTACCTAGGAAAGAGTCTGAGAGAGAAAAGGACCGAGAACTTTGAGTCCAGGTGCTTCAGCATCAACGGGTCAGAGAGATGAGGATCAAGAGTAAAGGAGAATTCCAGGGAGCAAGGTGCAGGAGGTGAGGCAGGGCAGGGCAGGAGGTGAGGCAGGGCAGGGCAGGAGGTGAGGCAAGGCAGGGCAGGGCAGGAGGTGAGGCAGGGCAG
>NW_003852457.1:4273380-4281052 GCF_000181295.1 Otolemur garnettii
CAGGAGGTGAGGCAGGACAGGGCAGGAGGTGAGGCAGGGCAGGGCAGGAGGTGAGGCAGGGCAGGGCAGGAGGTAAGGCAGGGCAGTGCAGAGTTGCTCATGAAGGATGAGAGCTGATCATTGCTGTCAAATGCAGCTGCTCAGCCGGGAGGGAAAGGCCTTCAGAGTGGAGTGTGCAGTGATCACTGGGCCTACTGGTGTGACCACCACAGCTTGTGGACTTTTATGTTTGGGTCATATTCCTCTCCTCATTCTGCTGGACTCTGACTGCAGCATGCCATGAAATCTTATAGTTTACTTAAATTTGAGAAGCTTTAGTTTATTCATATCAAGAAAAATGATAGCAAGCCAGGCATTGTAGCTCATGCTGGTGATCCCAACACTTGGTAGGCCAAGGTAGGAAGAGCACGTAAGGCTAGAAATTCAAGACAAGCTGGGAAACATAGTAAGACTCCCATCTCTACAAAAAACTTTAAATAATTAGCCAGGCATGGGGGCATGTTTATTAATTAATCCAAGATATTCAGGAGGCTAATGCATGAGGATTGCTTGAGCCTATGAGACTGAGGCTGCAGTGAGCTATGGTTATGCCATTGCAATCCAGTCTGGTGACAGAGCAGAGATTCTGTCTCAAAAAAAGAAAATAGTATCTACACTTACATCAGTGTTTGGGGATTAAATGATAAGATCATTTGAAAAGTTTAGAATCAGGTTTGGCACACAGCAAGTGCTCTTTGCACATTAGCTGTGATTGTAGCCATTGTTGAAGAGTATGCTTTTACCCCATGTTATAGAATTTTGTGCCCTGAAATCTCGCAGGGTGCCTGGCACAGAGTAGATATTCAGTGCATGAAAGATGAAAATCTCCAAATATATTTACTATTTCTCCGATTCCCCCGTTTCTCTGTTTTTCTTTCTTGAGAAAATGAAGCTAAGAAAATCCTATAACTACAATAATTGGCTGTGACAACACATTGGAATATGTGTTACTGCTACTTTAATAGAAAGTGACAAAATCAGCAGTCATGTAAAAAAAGTTGTCATGTGAACTAATCAGTAATAAGCCCCAAATCATTAACATTAGTAAATCTAAAAGCATGTTTATATTTATTATCTCAGTACATTCTCATGCCCACTGATAAGGTTGTTAATATTATCTTCTAGAGTTAATAAATCAGGTCATGTAAAATTAGACTATCTTTTATTTTAAAATTACTCAAATGATATTTATTGAGACTAAGTTATGTTCCAAGAATTAAACTACACAACTTTTTTGCTTATTATATTTTACTCAATACTCACAAAGAATCAAAGAAGTTATATTATGATTTTTATAATTTTTCAATAAACAAGAATATCAAGGTTCTCATGTTCTATTCGAATCGCACAGTTGATAGCACTGTCATGATTTTCAAACTCACAGTTCTTAGCTGGAGGCTTGGTAAAGTTATCACACTGCGTGTGAAAATTCTCACCTGCAGAGATTCAGACACCCTGGTCTCTGAGTGGCCCTGGGCAGCAGTCCGTCCATGAATGGGATCGTAGACAGACAGATTTTAGAAACACAGAGAGCCAGGACTTCCCTAGGAGTGAATGAGTTGGAGTAAATACAGTTCAAGGATGAACAAAACGGAATCCTGGAATATACCTCAAATTTGTAAAAACAGACCTGCCCCAGAACCTGGGAAGGACGGAAGTAGCTGCCAGTGCCCTTGTCTGCTCTTCACGGACGTCTTCCCGGGAGGCTTCAGTAACGGGGTGCCGTGTAGATGTCTTTTCTGCCAAGGGCTATCATGGAGTCTTTGCTTTGTCTCACTTTCTTCTTATTTGAAAGCAGGTGTCATCTTTTACCTACACCCCTGCTGCTTACTCCTTTACAAAGGACTATAAGCTCCCCAGACTGTTCAAATAACCAACCCCAGTTCCTGTCCTGGGGCCTCAGAACTCACACTTCAGGCCAATGTGCCAGTAGCATGTCTGCTGCTGCTGGTACCAACACAGCTCCCCGAGCAGGATCCCCAGGGAAGCTGGGGCAGCTGAAACCACAGCCAGTGAAACTGGGGCTGATGCCCACGTTGCTGCAAGAGCCAGAGCTGCCTTAGGCTGTATTTCTGCTGAGGACAAAGGCACAACCAGAATCTAGTGGGAAAAATCCCTCCCCTCGACCGTCTGTCTTCCTGCCAACTTCTGCAATTGGCAGGACCTGGGGATACATTTGAAGGCTCCCAGCTCCCTGAAATTCAGAAATCACAAAAATATGCACATGGAGCTGAGACCACATACAAGAGCAATCACAGCTTCAAACAGGGCTAGTTGAATCCCTTGTATCTTTGGTAACTTTCAGTATTACTATGTTTTAACTGCTGAGCTGGCAAGTCCTCTATCTCAGGTTTGCCAGATAAAATACAAGGTGCTACATTAAATCTCAGTTTCAGATAAATGATGAATAATGTAATAAAGTCTTAACATGGTTTCTGTGTGTGTATTCCATATATACAATATATACATATGGAGGTACATACACATGTAGCCCAAATATTGCATGAGACATTTATGGTAAAAAGTATTCATTGTCATCTGAAATTCATATTTTAACTGGATGTCCTGAATTTAAATTTGCTAAATCTAATAACCTTCTCCCTTAGAGACTTGTGAGGATTACAGGAGTTAGAGATTTCCTTATACTAATTCATGATAGATTTTAGAACCACAGAGACAAAGTGCAGACATGGCAGTGGCTGGGGTTGTAGTAAATACACGTAATTTTGCACAAAACTTTCTCTCCTCCCATTCTCTACCTCACCCTCTCCAGTGAGATTTTGTTACATAGACTACTTTTCTTCTTCACCAGTATTTAAGCAGTTTGTGTGCTAGAGAAATACTGAGGATATAACCCCTGTGCTTGTAGTGGAAACTGTATTACCTTACCCTCTAATTCAGAATTAAAATATGCATTCCACATCTGCTCAGAGGATTGAAAGACACTGAATCTTACCTAAATCCTTCCTGAAAAAATGCCTTAAGTCAAAGAGAGCTTCCTTGCCCAAGCTAAGACCCCTGTGAAGGCTAAGGGACCACCCACCTCCAAAAACAGGATCACGCAAGGTACACAAGCCCAGCTTCTCTCCCTTGAGGCAGGGCCAGTGCTAAAGGGATGCCCAGAACCACAGCTCCCTGTGGAATCAGACAAGCATTGCTATGACTTTCCGAGATCAAAATCTCCCTCTGCAAAGCCACATTGTTCTAGAATAATCCCCCTTACGCTTTGTGCACGAGGATCACAGCATCAGTTTCTGAAATGTCCAGGATACAAAAGTGGCTAGGATGGCTCGTGACTGACCTTATGAGGCATAAATAGTCCCCTTTGGCTACAAAACCAAACAAAGCACCTATATTTAAAATCTATCGCACTTGGACCCCTCATTTCTTCTTCAGCTCCTAGCAGGAGCTCAGCGCACAATTATTGAATGATTATTGGATACGTGATCCAATGACTAAATGAGCGGTGTCTATAAATCAGTCAGTCACATACTGGAAGAAGGGTTTGTAAATCAAGGAATTTTAATTAAATATTCTATGTACTACTCATAAATTTATGACATGTCTCTATCTTGCCTTAAAAATAAAACCACTTTAGGAAATTCATTGAAATCCATTTCTTTAAAACTATAAAATTGTATATTAATTGCCTGAGAGGTAAAGCATAACACAGATGAAAAAATGTGAGATCGACCAAAACAATTGATGCTTTGTGCTCCTCCATTATCTCTAATATTTTAATACACTTCTTTGGCACATCTGGCTAAATTTGAGACCCCCTTGAGGCATTATAGAATGAACTAACCATTAGCCTACCTCTTGATAGAAATCCCTGTGATTTATCATTGTATTGGACAAGGCCAGTCACAGATACCGGTGGCCAGATGATGTTTCAACTTACTGCCTGTGATACAGTTGACCAGACCCATCATCTCAGAACATTCTGCTGGATTTTACGCAGGGCTCTGCCTTTATTATCTTGTTTGCTTGAGTGTAAGTTTCTGATGTGTGTATACACAATTCCCGCACAATTCTTAAATATTAGTCCTTCTCTTTGAATATTTTTTTGTCTTCTCACTCTACAAACTTTCCCAGGGCGATACTTTTCACTCTCTATTTCATTGCTTTACTCACAAATACTTGTAGCTACCTCAGAATCATTCCAAAAGATACGAATTTCTTTATCTACTATGTTGCTGTAAGCCTCCTTGGGTACTTCCTGCACACACCCCAAGAAAGTATCCAAATCTATTCTTTCTCCTCCACCTGTACAACTCACCTTCTCAAACTCACAGGGGGAGATATGTCCCAAATCATATACTGAGACCGTTATTTACTCATGATAGAATCAAAGAAGAAATTTCAAGAAAAAAATCAACAAATACCTGTCATGAACAAAGATGTGATTATTCTTACCAAATTATTATCAAACTGAATCCAGCAGTGTATAACAAAGTTAACCTATCGTGTATGATCAATGGGGCTATCTTAGTCCATTTTATGTTGCAATAAAGGAATACCTACTCTGAGTAATTTATAAAGAAAAAACCAAGTTTTATTTGTTCGTGATTCTGCTGCCCAGAAGATTGAGCATCTGGGCATCTGGTAAGCACTCCAGGATGCTTCTACCCAGGGGAAGACGGAGAGGACCTGGAGTGTGCACAGAGCACATGGCAAGGGGGGAAATGGGAGGAGGAGGTGCCTGGCGCTTTTTCTAACAGCCAGTTCTCACAGGAGGGAACTAACAGAGTGAGATTCACTCACGAACCCCCAGAGAGGGCATAAATCTATTCACGAGAAATATACATTCAAGACCTAAAAAACCTCCCATTAAAATCCTGCTCCAACATTGTGGATAAAATGTCAATGTGAGATTTGGAAGAGACAAACACCCACACTACAGTAAGAGCTTTTCATGGGAAAGTAAGGCTGACTTAAGTTTTGAAAATCAACCCTGGTAATTTAATATTTTAACAAAATAAAAGAACAAAGCAAGATGATAATTATAAAAAATGCAAAAAATGACATTTAATACTTCTATTATCCAAAAATATTAGTAAACGAGATAAAAGGAACTTCCTAATCTTGATAAAATATATTTTAATAAAACTATAGCTGATACAACTTACAGTGAAAGATCAGTCATAGCACCTGTAGCTCAGCAGCTAGGGCGCCAGCCACATACACCAAGGCTGGCTGGGCCTGCCAAACAGCAATGATAACTACAACAAAAAAATTGCCAGATACTGTGGCAGGCACCTGTAGTCTCAGCTAATTGGGAGGCTGAGGCAGGAATATCACTTAAGCTTGAGGTTGTTGTGAGCTGTGACACCACAGCACTCTACCCAGGGTGACATAATGAGACTCTGTCTCAAAAAAAAAAAAAAAAAAAGATTAAACTTCTTCCCACTAGGATCATAAACTATACAAGGATGTCAGCTTTCATTATTCTTATTTAACATTATGTTATTGATCCTAGAAAAATGACATGAGGCAAGAAAAATTATGGAATATAAAATCAGAAGAGTCAATGGTGATCCAATGGGATAAAGTTTCAGTTATTGAAGGCAGTTTGGTTTTAGAGATCTCTTGTATAACATGTGTACATGGTTATACTTTCTCAGGGTGTATGTAGGAAGTACCCATAGAGGCTTATAACAATAATGTGCCACATTTAAAAAACTTAAAGAAAGTAAATTTCATATTAAGTATTCTTATCCCAAGATAGGTAGGTAGATAAACTTTTTATGTGTGGGGAAAATGACTGTGCAATCCCTAAGGCACATACACAAAAAGCCATAAAAATTAATAAGTAAATGCAGGAATGTCGTGGAATACAAGTCAACACAAAAATATTGCATCCCTATCTATGAGCAATTGAAAAAAACATAAAATTGAGTTAAAAAGGAAAACTCAGCTTTTGCGATAGAATTTTTATGCTTGAGAACTTGGGATAACTTAGCAAAATATGCATAAGATATGAAACTGAAAATGACAAAATATTACTAAATTAATAGTAAATAAGAGACAAGCTCCTGACATAGGTATCATGTCTTGAACTGGAGACTCCAGATTGTTAAAATGTCAATTTTTCTCACCTTTGCGTACAGATTCAATGAATACCAATCAAGTTTGTCAAAGTTGATTATAAAATGGGACATGCTTATTTTAAAAGTTCTGTAGAAATGAAAATGACATAGACTTAAAAGACAATTCTGGATAAAAAGAGAAAAGAAGACTTTATCTTGTTTGAAGACTGAAACTAAAATTCAAGGCTGCACAGGTATTCAGATAGTACATGGACCAACAGAATAGGATAGAAGTCCTGGAAATAGGACAACACTGGCAGGACCAATTGCTATTTAACAAAATTGACATGTTATATTAATAATAGGAACAATAATCTTTTAAATAAATGTTCCTTCAGCAACCTAATATCCATATGGGAAAAGGACATTTTCAACTCTTAATGCACAACTATGCAAAAAAGAAAACAAAACAAAAAGATACACTTAAAATGAATCACAGACCTAAAAATGAAAGATGCAATTATAAAACCTCCAGATGCAAACTTAGGAGAAAAATGTTTAACCCTGTGACTGGCAACAATTTCTTAAATACAACAGGAAAAGAATAACATATAAAAATTGCTGAATTGTATTTTATCAAATGTACAACTTTAAATCTTCTAAAGTCATGGGTAGTGTGTGACAAACAATACTCAGAGTGGAAGAAAATATATTCAATCCACATATCTAACAAATAAATTGTATCTTGAAAAAAAGAACTCTCTGTGAACAATTAGACAGCTTATAATCCTGTGTGAAATTGGGCAAAGGACATGCGGCCCCAAACATATACTAATGGCTCAAAATCATCTAAAAAAAATGGCAGTGGGAGAAGCAAGACGCCAACTACAAACAGCAATCACCAGATCATCATAGAAAGAAAGAAAAGTTATAGATGGGGGGGAGGAGAACTAAAGCAAAACAAACAAACAAATCAAACATAACCCAGGTGTCATTCTGAGGAAAAGTGCCAGAATGTCCTGCAAATGCCACAGGAGAAGACTGTGGACCAAACCAGAACGAGGGGCATGATCTTAGCAGAGCTCAGGCCTGGAGGAATCTGGAGCCCCATGGAAGGGGAAGGTGTGGGGGTGTCCTCCCTTGGCAGGGTGCAGGTTTCTGCACAGACACACAGCTTCTCTACCCTCAGGAACCCCAAAGCTGCTGCTGCCCAGGAGCTGGGAGTCTCCTGAGAAGTTGGCACAGAGCTGCCAGCTCCTTCCAGGTTGCTCCCTGTCACAGGAGATGAGGTGGCTCATCAGGAGATGAGTGAATAGAGAAAACATCTTATCCAGGTATCCCCAGATAGATGGTGGATAAACAGTGATTCACCATATGTACCTATGGCTATCCCTGTATCTACACAGATAGATGGTAGATAAATAGTGATTCACCATATGTACGTGTGGCTATCCCTGTATCTACACAGATAGATGGTGGATAAATAGTGATTCACCATATGTACCTATGGCTATCCCTGTATCTACACAGATAGATGGCAGATAAACAGTGATTCACCATATATACGTATGGCTATCCCTGTATCTACACAGATAGATGGTGGA